>NW_027422244.1:0-223293 GCF_037893015.1 Macrotis lagotis
GGCAAGGCAAGGAAAGGGTAACGCAAAGCAAGGCACGGTGAGGCAAGGGAAGGCTAATGCACGACAACGCTCGGCTAAGCAGTGCACGGCAAGGCAAGGAAAGGGTAACGCAAGGCAAGGTACGGTGAGGCAAGGGAAGGCTAATGCACGACAACGCAAGGCTAGGCAGTGCACGGCTAGGCAAGGAAAGAGTAACGGAAGGAGAGGCAAGGCAAGTGTAACGGAAGGAACGGCACAGCAAGGGGAAACAAGGCTAAGGCACGACAACGCACGGCTCGGCAGTGCACGGCTAGGCAAGGAAAGAGTAACCGAAGGAAAGAAAGGCAAGGGAAAGCAAGGGAAGGCAAGGCTAACGGAAGGAACGGCACGGTACGGGGAAACAAGGCTAAGGCACGACAACGCAGGACTAGGCAATGCACGGCAAGGCAAAGAAAGGGTAACGCAAGGCAAGGCACGGTCAGGCGACGCAAGGCTAAGGCACAACAACGCAAGGCTAGGCAATGCACGGAAGGTAAGTAAAGAGTAACGGAAGGCAAGGAAGGCAAGGGAAAGCAAGGGTAGGCAAGGGCAACGGACGGAACGGCATGTTAAGGGGAAACAAGCCTAAGGCACGACAACGCAGGACTAGGCAATGCACGGCAAGGCAAGGAAAGGGTAACGCAAGGCAAGGCACGGTCAGGCGAGGCAACGCTAATGCACGAAAAAGCACGGCTAGGCAATGCACGGCAAGGCAAGGAAAGGGTAACGCAAGGCAAGGCACGGTCAGGCGAGGCAAGGCTAATGCACGACAACGCAAGGCTAGGCAATGCACGGCAAGGCAAGGAAAGAGTAACGCAAGGCAATGCACGGTCAGGCGAGGCAAGGTAAGGCACGACAACGCAAGGCTAGGCAGTGCTCGGCAAGGCAAGGAAAGAGTAACGGAAGGAAAGAAAGGCAAGGGAAAGCAAGGGAAGGCAAGGGTAACGGAAGGAACGGCACGGTAAGGGGAAACAAGGCTAAGGCACGACAACGCAGGACTAGGCAATGCACGGCAAAGCAAAGAAAGCGTAACGCAAGGCAAGGCACGTTCAGGCGAGGAAAGGCTAATGCACGACAACGCAAGGCTAGGCAATGCACGGCTAGGCAAGGAAAGAGTAACGGAAGGAGAGGAAGGCAAGGCAAAGCAAGGCAAGGCAAGTGTAACAAAAGGCAAGGCACGGCAAGGGGAAACAAGGGTAAGGCACGGCAACGCACGGCTAGGCAATGCACGGCCAAGCAAGGAAAGGGTAACGCAAGGCAAGGCACGGTGAGGAAAGGCAAGGCTAATGCACGACAATGCAGGGCTAGGCAATGCACGGCAAGGTAAGGAAAGCATAACGCAAGGCAAGGCACGGTCAGGCGAGGCAAGGCTAATGCACGACAACGCAAGGCTAGGCAGTGCTCGGCAAGGCAAGGAAAGAGTAACGGAAGGAAAGAAAGGCAAGGGAAAGCAAGGGAAGGCAAGGGTAACGGAAGGAACGGCACGGTAAGGGGAAACAAGGCTAAGGCACGACAACGCAGGATTAGGCAATGCACGGCAAGGCAAGGAAAGGGTAACGCAAGGCAAGGCACGGTCAGGCGAGGCAAGGCTAAGGCAGGACAACGCAAGGCTAGGCAATGCACGGAAGGCAAGCAAAGAGTAACGGAAGGCAAGGAAGGCAAGGGAAAGCAAGGGTAGGCAAGGGCAACGGACGGAACGGCACGTTAAGGGGAAACAAGCCTAAGGCACGACAACGCAGGACTAGGCAATGCACGGCAAGGCAAGGAAAGGGTAACGCAAGGCAATGCACGGTCAGGCGAGGCAAGGCTAATGCACGACAACGCAAGGCTAGGCAGTGCTCGGCAAGGCAAGGAAAGAGTAACGGAAGGAAAGAAAGGCAAGGGAAAGCAAGGGAAGGCAAGGGTAACGGAAGGAACGGCACGGTAAGGGGAAACAAGGCTAAGGCACGACAACGAAGGACTAGGCAATGCACGGCAAGGCAAAGAAAGGGTAACGCAAGGCAAGGCACGGTCAGGCCAGGCAAGGCTAATGCACGACAACGCAAGGCTAGGCAATGCACGGCTAGGCAAGGAAAGAGTAACGGAAGGAGAGGAAGGCCAGGCAAAGCAAGGCAAGGCAAGTGTAACAAAAGGCAAGGCACGGCAAGGGGAAACAAGGGTAAGGCACGGCAACGCACGTCTAGGCAATGCACGGCGAAGCAAGGAAAGGGTAACGCAAGGCAAGGCACGGTGAGGAAAGGCAAGGCTAATGCACGACAATGCAGGGCTAGGCAATGCACGGCAAGGCAAGGAAAGCATAACGCAAGGCAAGGCACGGTCAGGCGAGGCAAGGCTAATGCACGACAACGCAAGGCTAGGCAGTGCTCGGCAAGGCAAGGAAAGAGTAACGGAAGGAAAGAAAGGCAAGGGAAAGCAAGGGAAGGCAAGGGTAACGGAAGGAACGGCACGGTAAGGGGAAACAAGGCTAAGGCACGACAACGCAGGACTAGGCAATGCACGGCAAGGCAAAGAAAGGGTAACGCAAGGCAAGGCACGGTCAGGCGAGGCAAGGCTAATGCACGACAACGCAAGGCTTGGCAATGCACGGCTAGGCAAGGAAAGAGTAACGGAAGGAAAGGAAGGCAAAGCAAAGCAAGGCAAGGCAAGTGCAACAAAAGGCACGGCACGGCAAGGGGAAACAAGGGTAAGGCACGACAACGCAAGGCTAGGCAGTGCACGGCAAGGCAAGGAAAGGGTAACGCAAGGCAAGGTACGGTGAGGCAAGGGAAGGCTAATGCACGACAACGCAAGGCTAGGCAGTGCACGGCTAGGCAAGGAAAGAGTAACGGAAGGAAAGGAAGGCAAGGCAAAGAAAGGCAAGGCAAGTGTAACGGAAGGAACGGCACAGCAAGGGGAAACAAGGCTAAGGCACGACAACGCACGGCTAGGCAGTGCACGGCTAGGCAAGGAAAGAGTAACGGAAGGAAAGAAAGGCAAGGGAAAGCAAGGGAAGGCAAGGCTAACGGAAGGAACGGCACGGTACGGGGAAACAAGGCTAAGGCACGACAACGCAGGACTAGGCAATGCACGGCAAGGCAAATAAAGGGTAAAGCAAGGCAAGGCACGGTCAGGCGACGCAAGGCTAAGGCACGACAACGCAAGGCTAGGCAATGCACGGAAGGTAAGTAAAGAGTAACGGAAGGCAAGGAAGGCAAGGGAAAGCAAGGGTAGGCAAGGGCAACGGACGGAACGGCACGTTAAGGGGAAACAAGCCTAAGGCACGACAACGCAGGACTAGGCAATGCACAGCAAGGCAAGGAAAGGGTAACGCCAAGGCAAGGCACGGTCAGGCGAGGCAAACGCTAATGCACGAAAAAGCACGGCTAGGCAATGCACGGCAAGGCAAGGAAAGGGTAACGCAAGGCAAGGCACGGTCAGGCGAGGCAAGGCTAATGCACGACAACGCAAGGCTAGGCAATGCACGGCAAGGCAAGGAAAGAGTAACGCAAGGCAATGCACGGTCAGGCGAGGCAAGGCTAAGGCACGACAACGCAAGGCTAGGCAATGCACGGCTAGGCAAGGAAACAGTAACGGAAGGAGAGGAAGGCAAGGCAAAGCAAGGCAAGGCAAGTGTAACAAAAGGCAAGGCACGGCAAGGGGAAACAAGGGTAAGGCACGGCAACGCACGGCAAGGCAAGGCACGGTCAGGCGAGGCAACGCTAATGCACGAAAAAGCACGACTAGGCAATGCACGGCAAGGCAAAGAAAGGGTAACGCAAGGCAAGGCACGGTCAGGCGAGGCAAGGCTAATGCACTACAACGCAAGGCTAGGCAATGCACGGAAGGTAAGTAAAGAGTAACGGAAGGCAAGGAAGGCAAGGGAAAGCAAAGGGTAGGCAAGGGCAACGGACGGAACGGCACGTTAAGGGGAAACAAGCCTAAGGCACGACAACGCAGGACTAGGCAATGCACGGCAAGGCAAGGAAAGGGAAACGCAAGGCAAGGCACGGTCAGGCGAGTGGCAACGCTAATGCACGAAAAAGCACGGCTAGGCCATGCACGGCAAGGCAAGGGAAAGGGTAACGCAAGGGAAGGCACGGTCAGGCGAGGCAAGGCTAAGGCACGACAACGCAAGGCTAGGCAATGCACGGAAGGGGTAACGCAAGGCAATGCACGGTCAGGCGAGGCAAGGCTAATGCACGACAACGCAAGGCTAGGCAGTGCTCGGCAAGGCAAGGAAAGAGTAACGGAAGGAAAGTAAGGCAAGGGAAAGCAAGGGAAGGGCAAGGGTAACGGAAGGAACGGCACGGTAAGGGGAAACAAGGCTAAGGCACGACAACGCAGGACTAGGCAATGCACGGCAAGGCAAAGAAAGCGTAACGCAAGGCAAGGCACGTTCAGGCGAGGAAAGGCTAATGCACGACAACGCAAGGCTAGGCAATGCACGGCTAGGCAAGGAAAGAGTAACGGAAGGAGAGGAAGGCAAGGCAAAGCAAGGCAAGGCAAGTGTAACAAAAGGCAAGGCACGGCAAGGGAAACAAGGGTAAGGCACGGCAAACGCACGGCTAGGCAATGCACGGCCAAGCAAGGAAAGGGTAACGCAAGGCAAGGCACGGTGAGGAAAGGCAAGGCTAATGCACGACAATGCAGGGCTAGGCAATGCACGGCAAGGCAAGGAAAGCATAACGCAAGGCAAGGCACGGTCAGGCGAGGCAAGGCTAATGCACGACAACGCAAGGCTAGGCAGTGCTCGGCAAGGCAAGGAAAGAGTAACGGAAGGAAAGAACGGCAAGGGAAAGCAAGGGAAGGCAAGGGTAACGGAAGGAACGGCACGGTAAGGGGAAACAAGGCTAAGGCACGACAACGCAGGACTAGGCAATGCACGGCAAGGCAAAGAAAGGGTAACGCAAGGCAAGGCACGGTCAGGCGAGGCAAGGCTCTTGCACGACAACGCAAGGCTAGGCAATGCACGGCTAGGCAAGGAAAGAGTAACGGAAGGAAAGGAAGGCAAAGCAAAGCAAGGCAAGGCAAGTGCAACAAAAGGCACGGCACGGCAAGGGGAAACAAGGGTAAGGCACGACAACGCAAGGCTAGGCAGTGCACGACAAGGCAAGGAAAGGGTAACGCAAGGCAAGGTACGGTGAGGCAAGGGAAGGCTAATGCACGACAACGCAAGGCTAGGCAGTGCACGGCTAGGCAAGGAAAGAGTAACGGAAGGAAAGGAAGGCAAGGCAAAGAAAGGCAAGGCAAGTGTAACGGAAGGAACGGCACAGCAAGGGGAAACAAGGCTAAGGCACGACAACGCACGGCTAGGCAGTGCACGGCTAGGCAAGGAAAGAGTAACGGAAGGAAAGAAAGGCAAGGGAAAGCAAGGGAAGGCAAGGCTAACGGAAGGAACGGCACGGTACGGGGAAACAAGGCTAAGGCACGACAACGCAGGACTAGGCAATGCACGGCAAGGCAAATAAAGGGTAAAGCAAGGCAAGGCACGGTCAGGCGACGCAAGGCTAAGGCACGACAACGCAAGGCTAGGCAATGCACGGAAGGTAAGTAAAGAGTAACGGAAGGCAAGGAAGGCAAGGGAAAGCAAGGGTAGGCAAGGGCAACGGACGGAACGGCACGTTAAGGGGAAACAAGCCTAAGGCACGACAACGCAGGACTAGGCAATGCACGGCAAGGCAAGGAAAGGGTAACGCAAGGCAAGGCACGGTCAGGCGAGGCAACGCTAATGCACGAAAAAGCACGGCTAGGCAATGCACGGCAAGGCAAGGAAAGGGTAACGCAAGGCAAGGCACGGTCAGGCGAGGCAAGGCTAATGCACGACAACGCAAGGCTAGGCAATGCACGGCAAGGCAAGGAAAGAGTAACGCAAGGCAATGCACGGTCAGGCGAGGCAAGGCTAAGGCACGACAACGCAAGGCTAGGCAATGCACGGCTAGGCAAGGAAACAGTAACGGAAGGAGAGGAAGGCAAGGCAAAGCAAGGCAAGGCAAGTGTAACAAAAGGCAAGGCACGGCAAGGGGAAACAAGGGTAAGGCACGGCAACGCAGGTCTAGGCAATGCACGGCCAAGCAAGGAAAGGGTAACGCAAGGCAAGGCACGGTCAGGCGAGGCAACGCTAATGCACGAAAAAGCACGGCTAGGCAATGCACGGCAAGGCAAGGAAAGGGTAACGCAAGGCAAGGCACGGTCAAGCGAGGCAAGGCTAATGCACGACAACGCAAGGCTAGGCAATGAACGGAAGGTAAGTAAAGAGTAACGGAAGGCAAGGAAGGCAAGGGAAAGCAAGGGTAGGCAAGGGCAACGGACGGAACGGCAAGTTAAGGGGAAACAAGCCTAAGGCACGACAACGCAGGACTAGGCAATGCACGGCAAGGCAAGGACAGGGAAACGCAAGGCAAGGCACGGTCAGGCGAGGCAACGCTAATGCACGAAAAAGCACGGCTAGGCAATGCACGGCAAGGCAAGGAAAGGGTAACGCAAGGCAAGGCACGGTCAGGCGAGGCAAGGCTAATGCACGACAACGCAAGGCTAGGCAATGCACGGCAAGGCAAGGAAAGGGTAACGCAAGGCAATGCACGGTCAGGCGAGGCAAGGCTAATGCACGACAACGCAAGGCTAGGCAGTGCTCGGCAAGGCAAGGAAAGAGTAACGGAAGGAAAGAAAGGCAAGGGAAAGCAAGGGAAGGCAATGGTAACGGAAGGAACGGCACGGTAAGGGGAAACAAGGCTAAGGCACGACAACGCAGGACTAGGCAATGCACGGCAAGGCAAAGAAAGGGTAACGCAAGGCAAGGCACGGTCAGGCGAGGCAAGGCTAATGTACGACAACGCAAGGCTAGGCAATGCACGGCTAGGCAAGGAAAGAGTAACGGAAGGAGAGGAAGGCAAGGCAAAGCAAGGCAAGGCAAGTGTAACAAAAGGCAAGGCACGGCAAGGGGAAACAAGGGTAAGGCACGGCAACGCACGGCTAGGCAATGCACGGCCAAGCAAGGAAAGGGTAACGCAAGGCAAGGCACGGTGAGGAAAGGCAAGGCTAATGCACGACAATGCAGGGCTAGGCAATGCACGGCAAGGCAAGGAAAGCATAACGCAAGGCAAGGCACGGTCAGGCGAGGCAAGTCTAATGCACGACAACGCAAGGCTAGGCAGTGTTCGGCAAGGCAAGGAAAGAGTAACGGAAGGAAAGAAAGGCAAGGGAAAGCAAGGGAAGGCAAGGGTAACGGAAGGAACGGCACGGTAAGGGGAAACAATGCTAAGGCACGACCACGCAGGACTAGGCAATGCACGGCAAGGCAAGGAAAGGGTAACGCAAGGCAAGGCACGGTCAGGCGAGGCAACGCTAATGCACGAAAAAGCACGGCTAGGCAATGCACGGCAAGGCAAGGAAAGGGTAACGCAAGGCAAGGCACGGTCAGGCGAGGCAAGGCTAATGCACGACAACGCAAGGCTAGGCAATGCACGGAAGGTAAGTAAAGAGTAACGGAAGGCAAGGAAGGCAAGGGAAAGCAAGGGTAAGGCAAGGGCAACGGACGGAACGGCACGTTAAGGGGAAACAAGCCTAAGGCACGACAACGCAGGACTAGGCAATGCACGGCAAGGCAAGGAAAGGGAAACGCAAGGCAAGGCACGGTCAGGCGAGGCAACGCTAATGCACGAAAAAGCACGGCTAGGCAATGCACGGCAAGGCAAGGAAAGGGTAACGCAAGGCAAGGCACGGTCAGGCGAGGCAAGGCTAATGCACGACAACCCAAGGCTAGGCAATGCACGGCAAGGCAAGGAAAGGGTAACGCAAGGCAATGCACGGTCAGGCGAGGCAACGCTAATGCACGACAACGCAAGGCTAGGCAGTGCTCGGCAAGGCAAGGAAAGAGTAACGGAAGGAAAGAAAGGCGAGGGAAAGCAAGGGAAGGCAATGGTAACGGAAGCAACGGCACGGTAAGGGGAAACAAGGCTAAGGCACGACAACGCAGGACTAGGCAATGCACGGCAAGGCAAGGAAAGGGTAACGCAAGGCAAGGCACGGTCAGGCGAGGCAAGGCTAAGGCAGGACAACGCAAGGCTAGGAAATGCACGGAAGGCAATCAAAGAGTAACGGAAGGCAAGGAAGGCAAGGGAAGGCAAAGGTAAAGGAAGGAACGGCACGGTAAGCGGAAACAAGGCTAAGGCACGACAACTCAGGACTAGGCAATGCACGGCAAGGGAAGGAAAGGGTAACGCAAGGCAATGCACGGTCAGGCGAGGCAAGGCTAATGCACGACAACGCAAGGCTAGGCAGTGCTCGGCAAGGCAAGGAAAGAGTAACGGAAGGAAAGAAAGGCAAGGGAAAGCAAGGGAAGGAAAGGGTAACGGAAGCAACGGCACGGTTAGGGGAAACAAGGCTAAGGCACGACAACGCAGGACTAGGCAATGCACGGCAAGGCAAGGAAAGGGTAACGCAAGGCAAGGCACGGTCAGGCGAGGCAAGGCTAAGGAACGACAACGCAAGTCTAGGCAGTGCACGGCTAGGGAAGGAAAGAGTAACGGAAGGAGAGGAAAGCAAGGCAAAGCAAGGCAAGGCAAGTGTAACAAAAGGCAAGCCACGGCAAGGGGAAACAAGGGTAAGGCACGGCAACGCACGGCTAGGCAATGCATGGCAAGGCAAGGAAAGGGTAACGCAAAGCAAGGCACGGTGAGGCAAGGGAAGGCTAATGCACGACAACGCTCGGCTAGGCAATGCACGGCAAGGCAAGGAAAGGGTAACGCAAGGCAAGGCACTGTCAGGCGAGCCAAGGCTAAGGCACGACAACGCAAGTCTAGGCAGTGGACGGCTAGGCAAGGAACGAGTAACGGAAGGAAAGGAAGGCAAGGCAAAGTAAGGCAAGGCAAGTGTAACGGAAGAAACGGCACAGCAAGGGGAAACAAGGCTAAGGCAAGACAACGCACGGCTAGGCAATGCACGGCAAGGGAAGGAAAGGGTAACGCAAGGCAAGGCACGGTCAGGCGAGGCAAGGCTAATGCACGACAACGCAAGGCTAGGCAATGCACGGCTAGGCAAGGAAAGAGTAACGGAAGGAAAGGAAGGCAAAGCAAAGCAAGGCAAGGCAAGTGTAACAAAAGGCACGGCACGGCAAGGGGAAACAAGGGTAAGGCACGACAACGCAAGGCTAGGCAGTGCACGGCAAGGCAAGGAAAGGGTAACGCAAGGCAAGGTACGGTGAGGCAAGGGAAGGCTAATGCACGACAACGCAAGGCTAGGCAGTGCACGGCTAGGCAAGGAAAGAGTAACGGAAGGAAAGGAAGGCAAGGCAAAGAAAGGCAAGGCAAGTGTAACGGAAGGAACGGCACAGCAAGCGGAAACAAGGCTAAGGCACGACAACGCACGGCTAGGCAGTGCACGGCTAGGCAAGGAAAGAGTAACGGAAGGAAAGAAAGGCAAGGGAAAGCAAGGGAAGGCAAGGCTAACGGAAGGAACGGCACGGTACGGGGAAACAAGGCTAAGGCACGACAACGCAGGACTAGGCAATGCACGGCAAGGCAAAGAAAGGGTAACGCAAGGCAAGGCACGGTCAGGCGACGCAAGGCTAAGGCACGACAACGCAAGGCTAGGCAATGCACGGAAGGTAAGTAAAGAGTAACGGAAGGCAAGGAAGGCAAGGGAAAGCAAGGGTAGGCAAGGGCAACGGACGGAACGGCACGTTAAGGGGAAACATGCCTAAGGCACGACAACGCAGGACTAGGCAATGCACGGCAAGGCAAGGAAAGGGAAACGCAAGGGAAGGCACGGTCAGGCGAGGCAACGCTAATGCACGAAAAAGCACGGCTAGGCAATGCACGGCAAGGCAAGGAAAGGGTAACGCAAGGCAAGGCACGGTCAGGCGAGGCAAGGCTAATGCACGACAACGCAAGGCTAGGCAATGCACGGCAAGGCAAGGAAAGGGTAACGCAAGGCAAGGCACGGTCAGGCGAGGCAAGGCTAATGCACGACAACGCAAGGCTAGGCAATGCACGGCAAGGCAAGGAAAGGGTAACGCAAGGCAATGCACGGTCAGGCGAGGCAAGGCTAATGCACGACAACGCAAGGCTAGGCAGTGCTCGGCAAGGCAAGGAAAGAGTAACGGAAGGAAAGAAAGGCAAGGGAAAGCAAGGGAAGGCAATGGTAACGGAAGGAACGGCACGGTAAGGGGAAACAAGGCTAAGGCACGACAACGCAGGACTAGGCAATGCACGGCAAGGCAAAGAAAGGGTAACGCAAGGCAAGGCACGGTCAGGCGAGGCAAGGCTAATGTACGACAACGCAAGGCTAGGCAATGCACGGCTAGGCAAGGAAAGAGTAACGGAAGGAGAGGAAGGCCAGGCAAAGCAAGGCAAGGCAAGTGTAACAAAAGGCAAGGCACGGCAAGGGGAAACAAGGGTAAGGCACGGCAACGCACGGCTAGGCAATGCACGGCCAAGCAAGGAAAGGGTAACGCAAGGCAAGGCACGGTGAGGAAAGGCAAGGCTAATGCACGACAATGCAGGGCTAGGCAATGCACGGCAAGGCAAGGAAAGCATAACGCAAGGCAAGGCACGGTCAGGCGAGGCAAGTCTAATGCACGACAACGCAAGGCTAGGCAGTGTTCGGCAAGGCAAGGAAAGAGTAACGGAAGGAAAGAAAGGCAAGGGAAAGCAAGGGAAGGCAAGGGTAACGGAAGGAACGGCACGGTAAGGGGAAACAATGCTAAGGCACGACCACGCAGGACTAGGCAATGCACGGCAAGGCAAGGAAAGGGTAACGCAAGGCAAGGCACGGTCAGGCGAGGCAACGCTAATGCACGAAAAAGCACGGCTAGGCAATGCACGGCAAGGCAAGGAAAGGGTAACGCAAGGCAAGGCACGGTCAGGCGAGGCAAGGCTAATGCACGACAACGCAACGCTAGGCAATGCACGGAAGGTAAGTAAAGAGTAACGGAAGGCAAGGAAGGCAAGGGAAAGCAAGGGTAGGCAAGGGCAACGGACGGAACGGCACGTTAAGGGGAAACAAGCCTAAGGCACGACAACGCAGGACTAGGCAATGCACGGCAAGGCAAGGAAAGGGAAACGCAAGGCAAGGCACGGTCAGGCGAGGCAACGCTAATGCACGAAAAAGCACGGCTAGGCAGTGCTCGGCAAGGCAAGGAAAGAGTAACGGAAGGAAAGAAAGGCGAGGGAAAGCAAGGGAAGGCAATGGTAACGGAAGCAACGGCACGGTAAGGGGAAACAAGGCTAAGGCACGACAACGCAGGACTAGGCAATGCACGGCAAGGCAAGGAAAGGGTAACGCAAGGCAAGGCACGGTCAGGCGAGGCAAGGCTAAGGCAGGACAACGCAAGGCTAGGAAATGCACGGAAGGCAATCAAAGAGTAACGGAAGGCAAGGAAGGCAAGGGAAGGCAAAGGTAAACGAAGGAACGGCACGGTAAGCGGAAACAAGGCTAAGGCACGACAACTCAGGACTAGGCAATGCACGGCAAGGCAAGGAAAGGGTAACGCAAGGCAATGCACGGTCAGGCGAGGCAAGGCTAATGCACGACAACGCAAGGCTAGGCAGTGCTCGGCAAGGCAAGGAAAGAGTAACGGAAGGAAAGAAAGGCAAGGGAAAGCAAGGGAAGGAAAGGGTAACGGAAGCAACGGCACGGTTAGGGGAAACAAGGCTAAGGCACGACAACGCAGGACTAGGCAATGCACGGCAAGGCAAGGAAAGGGTAACGCAAGGCAAGGCACGGTCAGGCGAGGCAAGGCTAAGGAACGACAACGCAAGTCTAGGCAGTGCACGGCTAGGGAAGGAAAGAGTAACGGAAGGAGAGGAAAGCAAGGCAAAGCAAGGCAAGGGAAGTGTAACAAAAGGCAAGCCACGGCAAGGGGAAACAAGGGTAAGGCACGGCAACGCACGGCTAGGCAATGCATGGCAAGGCAAGGAAAGGGTAACGCAAAGCAAGGCACGGTGAGGCAAGGGAAGGCTAATGCACGACAACGCTCGGCTAGGCAATGCACGGCAAGGCAAGGAAAGGGTAACGCAAGGCAAGGCACTGTCAGGCGAGCCAAGGCTAAGGCACGACAACGCAAGTCTAGGCAGTGGACGGCTAGGCAAGGAACGAGTAACGGAAGGAAAGGAAGGCAAGGCAAAGTAAGGCAAGGCAAGTGTAACGGAAGAAACGGCACAGCAAGGGGAAACAAGGCTAAGGCAAGACAACGCACGGCTAGGCAATGCACGGCAAGGGAAGGAAAGGGTAACGCAAGGCAAGGCACGGTCAGGCGAGGCAAGGCTAATGCACGACAACGCAAGGCTAGGCAATGCACGGCTAGGCAAGGAAAGAGTAACGGAAGGAAAGGAAGGCAAAGCAAAGCAAGGCAAGGCAAGTGTAACAAAAGGCACGGCACGGCAAGGGGAAACAAGGGTAAGGCACGACAACGCAAGGCTAGGCAGTGCACGGCAAGGCAAGGAAAGGGTAACGCAAGGCAAGGTACGGTGAGGCAAGGGAAGGCTAATGCACGACAACGCAAGGCTAGGCAGTGCACGGCTAGGCAAGGAAAGAGTAACGGAAGGAAAGGAAGGCAAGGCAAAGAAAGGCAAGGCAAGTGTAACGGAAGGAACGGCACAGCAAGCGGAAACAAGGCTAAGGCACGACAACGCACGGCTAGGCAGTGCACGGCTAGGCAAGGAAAGAGTAACGGAAGGAAAGAAAGGCAAGGGAAAGCAAGGGAAGGCAAGGCTAACGGAAGGAACGGCACGGTACGGGGAAACAAGGCTAAGGCACGACAACGCAGGACTAGGCAATGCACGGCAAGGCAAAGAAAGGGTAACGCAAGGCAAGGCACGGTCAGGCGACGCAAGGCTAAGGCACGACAACGCAAGGCTAGGCAATGCACGGAAGGTAAGTAAAGAGTAACGGAAGGCAAGGAAGGCAAGGGAAAGCAAGGGTAGGCAAGGGCAACGGACGGAACGGCACGTTAAGGGGAAACATGCCTAAGGCACGACAACGCAGGACTAGGCAATGCACGGCAAGGCAAGGAAAGGGAAACGCAAGGGAAGGCACGGTCAGGCGAGGCAACGCTAATGCACGAAAAAGCACGGCTAGGCAATGCACGGCAAGGCAAGGAAAGGGTAACGCAAGGCAAGGCACGGTCAGGCGAGGCAAGGCTAATGCACGACAACGCAAGGCTAGGCAATGCACGGCAAGGCAAGGAAAGGGTAACGCAAGGCAATGCACGGTCAGGCGAGGCAAGGCTAATGCACGACAACGCAAGGCTAGGCAGTGCTCGGCAAGGCAGGGAAAGAGTAACGGAAGGAAAGAAAGGCAAGGGAAAGCAAGGGAAGGCAATGGTAACGGAAGGAACGGCACGGTAAGGGGAAACAAGGCTAAGGCACAACAACGCAGGACGAGGCAATGCACGGCAAGGCAAAGAAAGGGTAACGCAAGGCAAGGCACGGTCAGGCGAGGCAAGGCTAATGCACGACAACGCAAGGCTAGGCAATGCACGGCTAGGCAAGGAAAGAGTAACGGAAGGAGAGGAAGGCAAGGCAAAGCAAGGCAAGGCAAGTGTAACAAAAGGCAAGGCACGGCAAGGGGAAACAAGGGTAAGGCACGGCAACGCACGGCTAGGCAATGCACGGCCAAGCAAGGAAAGGGTAACGCAAGGCAAGGCACGGTGAGGAAAGGCAAGGCTAATGCACGACAATGCAGGGCTAGGCAATGCACGGCAAGGGAAGGAAAGCATAACGCAAGGCAAGGCACGGTCAGGCGAGGCAAGGCTAATGCACGACAACGCAAGGCTAGGCAGTGTTCGGCAAGGCAAGGAAAGAGTAACGGAAGGAAAGAAAGGCAAGGGAAAGCAAGGGAAGGCAAGGGTAACGGAAGGAACGGCACGGTAAGGGGAAACAAGGCTAAGGCACGACCACGCAGGACTAGGCAATGCACGGCAAGGCAAGGAAAGGGTAACGCAAGGCAAGGCACGGTCAGGCGAGGCAACGCTAATGCACGAAAAAGCACGGCTAGGCAATGCACGGCAAGGCAAGGAAAGGGTAACGCAAGGCAAGGCACGGTCAGGCGAGGCAAGGCTAACGCACGACAACGCAAGGCTAGGCAATGCACGGAAGGTAAGTAAAGAGTAACGGAAGGCAAGGAAGGCAAAGGAAAGCAAGGGTAGGCAAGGGCAACGGACGGAACGGCACGTTAAGGGGAAACAAGCCTAAGGCACGACAACGCAGGACTAGGCAATGCACGGCAAGGCAAGGAAAGGGAAACGCAAGGCAAGGCACGGTCAGGCGAGGCAACGCTAATGCACGAAAAAGCACGGCTAGGCAATGCACGGCAAGGCAAGGAAAGGGTAACGCAAGGCAAGGCACGGTCAGGCGAGGCAAGGCTAATGCACGACAACGCAAGGCTAGGCAATGCACGGCAAGGCAAGGAAAGGGTAACGCAAGGCAATGCACGGTCAGGCGAGGCAAGGCTAATGCACGACAACGCAAGGCTAGGCAGTGCTCGGCAAGGCAAGGAAAGAGTAACGGAAGGAAAGAAAGGCGAGGGAAAGCAAGGGAAGGCAATGGTAACGGAAGGAACGGCACGGTAAGGGGAAACAATGCTAAGGCACGACAACGCAGGACTAGGCAATGCACGGCAAGGCAAAGAAAGGGTAACGCAAGGCAAGGCACGGTCAGGCGAGGCAAGGCTAATGCACGACAACGCAAGGCTAGGCAATGCACGGCTAGGCAAGGAAAGAGTAACGGAAGGAGAGGAAGGCAAGGCAAAGCAAGGCAAGGCAAGTGTAACAAAAGGCAAGGCACGGCAAGGGGAAACAAGGGTAAGGCACGGCAACGCACGGCTAGGCAATGCACGGCCAAGCAAGGAAAGGGTAACGCAAGGCAAGGCACGGTGAGGAAAGGCAAGGCTAATGCACGACAATGCAGGGCTAGGCAATGCACGGCAAGGCAAGGAAAGCATAACGCAAGGCAAGGCACGGTCAGGCGAGGCAAGGCTAATGCACGACAACGCAAGGCTAGGCAGTGTTCGGCAAGGCAAGGAAAGAGTAACGGAAGGAAAGAAAGGCAAGGGAAAGCAAGGGAAGGCAAGGGTAACGGAAGGAACGGCACGGTAAGGGGAAACAAGGCTAAGGCACGACCACGCAGGACTAGGCAATGCACGGCAAGGCAAGGAAAGGGTAACGCAAGGCAAGGCACGGTCAGGCGAGGCAACGCTAATGCACGAAAAAGCACGGCTAGGCAATGCACGGCAAGGCAAGGAAAGGGTAACGCAAGGCAAGGCACGGTCAGGCGAGGCAAGGCTAATGCACGACAACGCAAGGCTAGGCAATGCACGGCAAGGCAAGGAAAGGGTAACGCTAGGCAATGCACGGTCAGGCGAGGCAAGGCTAATGCACGACAACGCAAGGCTAGGCAGTGCTCGGCAAGGCAAGGAAAGAGTAACGGAAGGAAAGAAAGGCAAGGGAAAGCAAGGGAAGGCAAGGGTAACGGAAGGAACGGCACGGTAAGGGGAAACAAGGCTAAGGCACGACAACGCAGGACTAGGCAATGCACGGGAAGGCAAAGAAAGGGTAACGCAAGGCAAGGCACGGTCAGGCGAGGCAAGGCTAATGCACGACAACGCAAGGCTAGGCAATGCACGGCTAGGCAAGGAAAGAGTAATGGAAGGAGAGGAAGGCAAGGTAAAGCAAGGCAAGGCAAGTGTAACAAAAGGCAAGCCACGGCACGGGGAAACAAGGGTAAGGCACGACAACGCTCGGCTAGGCAATGCACGGCAAGGCAAGGAAAGGGTAACGCAAGGCAAGGCACGGTCAGGCGAGCCAAGGCTAAGGCACGACAACGCAAGGCTAGGCAGTGCACGGCTAGGCAAGGAAAGAGTAACGGAAGGAAAGGAAGGCAAGGCAAAGTAAGGCAAGGCAAGTGTAACGGAAGAAACGGCATAGCAAGGGGAAACAAGGCTAAGGCAAGACAACGCACGGCTAGGCAATGCACGGCAAGGGAAGGAAAGGGTAACGCAAGGCAAGGCACGGTCAGGCGAGGCAAGGCTAATGCACGACAACGCAAGGCTAGGCAATGCACGGCTAGGCAAGGAAAGAGTAACGGACGGAAAGGAAGGCAAAGCAAAGCAAGGCAAGGCAAGTGTAACAAAAGGCACGGCACGGCAAGGGGAAACAAGGGTAAGGCACGACAACGCAAGGCTAGGCAGTGCACGGCAAGGCAAGGAAAGGGTAACGCAAGGCAAGGCACGGTGAAGCAAGGGAAGGCTAATGCACGACAACGCAAGGCTAGGCAGTGCACGGCTAGGCAAGGAAAGAGTAACGGAATGAAAGGAAGGCAAGGCAAAGAAAGGCAAGGCAAGTGTAACGGAAGGAACGGCACAGCAAGGGGAAACAAGGCTAAGGCACGACAACGCACGGCTAGGCAGTTCACGGCTAGGCAAGGAAAGAGTAACGGAAGGAAAGAAAGGCAAGGGAAAGCAAGGGAAGGCAAGGGTAACGGAAGGAACGGCACGGTAAGGGGAAACAAGGCTAAGGCACGACCATGCAGGACTAGGCAATGCACGGCAAGGCAAGGAAAGGGTAACGCAAGGCAAGGCACGGTCAGGCGAGGCAACGCTAATGCACGAAAAAGCACGGCTAGGCAATGCACGGCAAGGCAAGGAAAGGGTAACGCAAGGCAAGGCACGGTCAGGCGAGGCAAGGCTAATGCACGACAACGCAAGGCTAGGCAATGCACGGAAGGTAAGTAAAGAGTAACGGAAGGCAAGGAAGGCAAGGGAAAGCAAGGGTAGGCAAGGGCAACGGACGGAACGGCACGTTAAGGGGAAAGAAGCCTAAGGCACGACAACGCAGGACTAGGCAATGCACGGCAAGGCAAGGAAAGGGAAACGCAAGGCAAGGCACGGTCAGGCGAGGCAACGCTAATGCACGAAAAAGCACGGCTAGGCAATGCACGGCAAGGCAAGGAAAGGGTAACGCAAGGCAAGGCACGGTCAGGCGAGGCAAGGCTAATGCACGACAACGCAAGGCTAGGCAATGCACGGCAAGGCAAGGAAAGGGTAACGCAAGGCAATGCACGGTCAGGCGAGGCAAGGCTAATGCACGACAACGCAAGACTAGGCAGTGCTCGGCAAGGCAAGGAAAGAGTAACGGAAGGAAAGAAAGGCAAGGGAAAGCAAGGGAAGGCAATGGTAACGGAAGGAACGGCACGGTAAGGGGAAACAAGGCTAAGGCACGACAACGCAGGACTAGGCAATGCACGGCAAGGCAAAGAAAGGGTAACGCAAGGCAAGGCACGGTCAGGCGAGGCAAGGCTAATGCACGACAACGCAAGGCTAGGCAATGCACGGCTAGGCAAGGAAAGAGTAACGGAAGGAGAGGAAGGCAAGGCAAAGCAAGGCAAGGCAAGTGTAACAAAAGGCAAGGCACGGCAAGGGGAAACAAGGGTAAGGCACGGCAACGCACGGCTAGGCAATGCACGGCCAAGCAAGGAAAGGGTAACGCAAGGCAAGGCACGGTGAGGAAAGGCAAGGCTAATGCACGACAATGCAGGGCTAGGCAATGCACGGCAAGGCAAGGAAAGCATAACGCAAGGCAAGGCACGGTCAGGCGAGGCAAGGCTAATGCACGACAACGCAAGGCTAGGCAGTGATCGGCAAGGCAAGGAAAGAGTAACGGAAGGAAAGAAAGGCAAGGGAAAGCAAGGGAAGGCAAGGGTAACGGAAGGAACGGCACGGTAAGGGGAAACAAGGCTAAGGCACGACCACGCAGGACTAGGCAATGCACGGCAAGGCAAGGAAAGGGTAACGCAAGGCAAGGCACGGTCAGGCGAGGCAACGCTAATGCACGAAAAAGCACGGCTAGGCAATGCACGGCAAGGCAAGGAAAGGGTAACGCAAGGCAAGGCACGGTCAGGCGAGGCAAGGCTAATGCACGACAACGCAAGGCTAGGCAATGCACGGCAAGGCAAGGAAAGGGTAACGCAAGGCAATGCACGGTCAGGCGAGGCAAGGCTAATGCACGACAACGCAAGGCTAGGCAGTGCTCGGCAAGGCAAGGAAAGAGTAACAGAAGGAAAGAAAGGCAAGGGAAAGCAAGGGAAGGCAAGGGTAACGGAAGGAACGGCACGGTAAGGGGAAACAAGGCTAAGGCACGACAACGCAGGACTAGGCAATGCACGGGAAGGCAAAGAAAGGGTAACGCAAGGCAAGGCACGGTCAGGCGAGGCAAGGCTAATGCACGACAACGCAAGGCTAGGCAATGCACGGCTAGGCAAGGAAAGAGTAATGGAAGGAGAGGAAGGCAAGGCAAAGCAAGGCAAGGCAAGTGTAACAAAAGGCAAGCCACGGCACGGGGAAACAAGGGTAAGGCACGGCAACGCACGGCTAGGCAATGCATGGCAAGGCAAGGAAAGGTTAACGCAAAGCAAGGCACGGTGAGGCAAGGGAAGGCTAATGCACGACAACGCTCGGCTAGGCAATGCACGGCAAGGCAAGGAAAGGGTAACGCAAGGCAAGGCACGGTCAGGCGAGCCAAGGCTAAGGCACGACAACGCAAGGCTAGGCAGTGCACGGCTAGGAAAGGAAAGAGTAACGGAAGGAAAGGAAGGCAAGGCAAAGCAAGGCAAGGCAAGTGTAACGGAAGAAACGGCACAGCAAGGGGAAACAAGGCTAAGGCAAGACAACGCACGGCTACGCAATGCACGGCAAGGGAAGGAAAGGGTAACGCAAGGCAAGGCACGGTCAGGCGAGGCAAGGCTAATGCACGACAACGCAAGGCTAGGCAATGCACGGCTAGGCAAGGAAAGAGTAACGGAAGGAAAGTAAGGCAAAGCAAAGCAAGGCAAGGCAAGTGTAACAAAAGGCACGGCACGGCAAGGGGAAACAAGGGTAAGGCACGACAACGCAAGGCTAGGCAGTGCACGGCAAGGCAAGGAAAGGGTAACGCAAGGCAAGGCACGCTGAAGCAAGGGAAGGCTAATGCACGACAACGCAAGGCTAGGCAGTGCACGGCTAGGCAAGGAAAGAGTAACGGAAGGAAAGGAAGGCAAGGCAAAGAAAGGCAAGGCAAGTGTAACGGAAGGAACGGCACAGCAAGGGGAAACAAGGCTAAGGCACGACAACGCACGGCTAGGCAGTGCACGGCTAGGCAAGGAAAGAGTAACGGAAGGAAAGAAAGGCAAGGGAAAGCAAGGGAAGGCAAGGCTAACGGAAGGAACGGCACGGTACGGGGAAACAAGGCTAAGGCACGACAACGCAGGACTAGGCAATGCACGGCAAGGCAAAGAAAGGGTAACGCAAGGCAAGGCACGGTCAGGCGACGCAAGGCTAAGGCACGACAACGCAAGGCTAGCCAATGCACGGAAGGTAAGTAAAGAGTAACGGAAGGCAAGGAAGGCAAGGGAAAGCAAGGGTAGGCAAGGGCAACGGACGGAACGGCACGTTAAGGAGAAACATGCCTAAGGCACGACAACGCAGGACTAGGCAATGCACGGCAAGGCAAGGAAAGGGAAACGCAAGGCAAGGCACGGTCAGGCGAGGCAACGCTAATGCACGAAAAAGCACGGCTAGGCAATGCACGGCAAGGCAAGGAAAGGGTAACGCAAGGCAAGGCACGGTCAGGCGAGGCAAGGCTAATGCACGACAACGCAAGGCTAGGCAATGCACGGCAAGGCAAGGAAAGGGTAACGCAAGGCAATGCACGGTCAGGCGAGCCAAGGCTAATGCACGACAACGCAAGGCTAGGCAGTGCTCGGCAAGGCAAGGAAAGAGTAACGGAAGGAAAGAAAGGCAAGGGAAAGCAAGGGAAGGCAATGGTAACGGAAGGAACGGCACGGTAAGGGGAAACAAGGCTAAGGCACTAACAACGCAGGACTAGGCAATGCACGGCAAGGCAAAGAAAGGGTAACGCAAGGCAAGGCACGGTCAGGCGAGGCAAGGCTAATGCACGACAACGCAAGGCTAGGCAATGCACGGCTAGGCAAGGAAAGAGTAACGGAAGGAGAGGAAGGCAAGGCAAAGCAAGGCAAGGGAAGTGTAACAAAAGGCAAGGCACGGCAAGGGGAAACAAGGGTAAGGCACGGCAACGCACGGCTAGGCAATGCACGGCCAAGCAAGGAAAGGGTAACGCAAGGCAAGGCACGGTGAGGAAAGGCAAGGCTAATGCACGACAATGCAGGGCTAGGCAATGCACGGCAAGGCAAGGAAAGCATAACGCAAGGCAAGGAACGGTCAGGCGAGGCAAGGCTAATGCACGACAACGCAAGGCTAGGCAGTGTTCGGCAAGGCAAGGAAAGAGTAACGGAAGGAAAGAAAGGCAAGGGAATGCAAGGGAAGGCAAGGGTAACGGAAGGAACGGCACGGTAAGGGGAAACAAGGCTAAGGCACGACCACGCAGGACTAGGCAATGCACGGCAAGGCAAAGAAAGGGTAACGCAAGGCAAGGCACGGTCAGGCGAGGCAAGGCTAATGCACGACAACGCAAGGCTAGGCAATGCACGGCTAGGCAAGGAAAGAGTAACGGAAGGAGAGGAATGCAAGGCAAAGCAAGGCAAGGCAAGTGTAACAAAAGGCAAGCCACGGCACGGGGAAACAAGGGTAAGGAACGGCAACGCACGGCTAGGCAATGCATGGCAAGGCAAGGAAAGGGTAACGCAAGGCAAGGTACGGTGAGGCAAGGGAAGGCTAATGCACGACAACGCAAGGCTAGGCAGTGCACGGCTAGGCAAGGAAAGAGTAACGGAAGGAAAGGAAGGCAAGGCAAAGAAAGGCAAGGCAAGTGTAACGGAAGGAACGGCACAGCAAGGGGAAACAAGGCTAAGGCACGACAACGCACGGCTAGGCAGTGCACGGCTAGGCAAGGAAAGAGTAACGGAAGGAAAGAAAGGCAAGGGAAAGCAAGGGAAGGCAAGGCTAACGGAAGGAACGGCACGGTACGGGGAAACAAGGCTAAGGCACGACAACGCAGGACTAGGCAATGCACGGCAAGGCAAAGAAAGGGTAACGCAAGGCAAGGCACGGTCAGGCGAGGCAAGGCTAAGGCACGACAACGCAAGGCTAGGCAATGCACGGAAGGCAAGTAAAGAGTAACGGAAGGCAAGGAAGGCAAGGGAAAGCAAGGGTAGGCAAGGGCAACGGACGGAACGGCACGTTAAGGGGAAACATGCCTAAGGCACGACAACGCAGGACTAGGCAATGCACGGCAAGGCAAGGAAATGGAAACGCAAGGCAAGGCACGGACAGGCGAGGCAACGCTAATGCACGAAAAAGCACGGCTAGGCAATGCACGGCAAGGCAAGGAAAGGGTAACGCAAGGCAAGGCACGGTCAGGCGAGGCAAGGCTAATGCACGACAACGCAAGGCTAGGCAATGCACGGCAAGGCAAGGAAAGGGTAACGCAAGGCAATGCACGGTCAGGCGAGGCAAGGCTAATGCACGACAACGCAAGGCTAGGCAGTGCTCGGCAAGGCAAGGAAAGAGTAACGGAAGGAAAGAAAGGCAAGGGAAAGCAAGGGAAGGCAATGGTAACGGAAGGAACGGCACGGTAAGGGGAAACAAGGCTAAGGCACGACAACGCAGGACTAGGCAATGCACGGCAAGGCAAGGAAAGGGTAACGCAAGGCAAGGCACGGTCAGGCGAGGCAAGGCTAATGCACGACAACGCAAGGCTAGGCAATGCACGGCTAGGCAAGGAAAGAGTAACGGAAGGAGAGGAAGGCAAGGCAAAGCAAGGCAAGGCAAGTGTAACAAAAGGCAAGGCACGGCAAGGGGAAACAAGGGTAAGGCACGGCAACGCACGGCTAGGCAATGCACGGCCAAGCAAGGAAAGGGTAACGCAAGGCAAGGCACGGTGAGGAAAGGCAAGGCTAATGCACGACAATGCAGGGCTAGGCAATGCACGGCAAGGCAAGGAAAGCATAACGCAAGGCAAGGCACGGTCAGGCGAGGCAAGGCTAATGCACGACAACGCAAGGCTAGGCAGTGTTCGGCAAGGCAAGGAAAGAGTAACGGAAGGAAAGAAAGGCAAGGGAAAGCAAGGGAAGGCAAGGGTAACGGAAGGAAAGGCACGGTAAGGGGAAACAAGGCTAAGGCACGACCACGCAGGACTAGGCAATGCACGGCAAGGCAAGGAAAGGGTAACGCAAGGCAAGGCACGGTCAGGCGAGGCAACGCTAATGCACGAAAAAGCACGGCTAGGCAATGCACGGCAAGGCAAGGAAAGGGTAACGCAAGGCAAGGCACGGTCAGGCGAGGCAAGGCTAATGCACGACAACGCAAGGCTAGGCAATGCACGGCAAGGCAAGGAAAGGGTAACGCAAGGCAATGCACGGTCAGGCGAGGCAACGCTAATGCACGACAACGCAAGGCTAGGCAGTGCTCGGCAAGGCAAGGAAAGAGTAACGGAAGGAAAGAAAGGCAAGGGAAAGCAAGGGAAGGCAAGGGTAACGGAAGGAACGGCACGGTAAGGGGAAACAAGGCTAAGGCACGACAACGCAGGACTAGGCAATGCACGGCAAGGCAAAGAAAGGGTAACGCAAGGCAAGGCACGGTCAGGCGAGGCAAGGCTAATGCACGACAACGCAAGGCTAGGCAATGCACGGCTAGGCAAGGAAAGAGTAACGGAAGGAGAGGAAGGCAAGGCAAAGCAAGGCAAGGCAAGTGTAACAAAAGGCAAGCCACGGCACGGGGAAACAAGGGTAAGGCACGGCAACGCACGGCTAGGCAATGCATGGCAAGGCAAGGAAAGGTAACGCAAAGCAAGGCACGGTGATTCAAGGGAAGGCTAATGCACGAAAACGCTCGGCTAGGCAATGCACGGCAAGGCAAGGAAAGGGTAACGCAAGGCAAGGCACGGTCAGGCGAGCCAAGGCTAAAGCACGACAACGCAAGGCTAGGCAATGCACGGCTAGGCAAGGAAAGAGTAACGGAAGGAGAGGAAGGCAAGGCAAAGCAAGGCAAGGCAAGTGTAACAAAAGGCAAGGCACGGCAAGCGGAAACAAGGGTAAGGCACGGCAACGCACGGCTAGGCAATGCACGGCCAAGCAAGGAAAGGGTAACGCAAGGCAAGGCACGGTGAGGAAAGGCAAGGCTAATGCACGACAATGCAGGGCTAGGCAATGCACGGCAAGGCAAGGAAAGCATAACGCAAGGCAAGGCACGGTCAGGCGAGGCAAGGCTAATGCACGATAACGCAAGGCTAGGCAGTGCTCGGCAAGGCAAGGAAAGAGTAACGGAAGGAAAGAAAGGCAAGGGAAAGCAAGGGAAAGCAAGGGTAACGGAAGGAACGGCACGGTAAGGGGAAACAAGGCTAAGGCACGACAACGCAGGACTAGGCAATGCACGGCAAGGCAAGGAAAGGGTAACGCAAGGCAATGCACGGTCAGGCGAGGCAAGGCTAAGGCAGGACAACGCAAGGCTAGGAAATGCACGGAAGGCAAGCAAAGAGTAACGGAAGGCAAGGAAGGGAAGGGAAGGCAAAGGTAAAGGAAGGAACGGCACGGTAAGCGGAAAGAAGGCTAAGGCACGACAACTCAGGACTAGGCAATGCACGGCAAGGGAAGGAAAGGGTAACGCAAGGCAATGCACGGTCAGGCGAGGCAAGGCTAATGCACGACAACGCAAGGCTAGGCAGTGCTCGGCAACGCAAGGAAAGAGTAACGGAAGGAAAGAAAGGCAAGGGAAAGCAAGGGAAGGAAAGGGTAACGGCAGCAACGGCACGGTAAGGGGAAACAAGGCTAAGGCACGACAACGCAGGACTAGGCAATGCACGGCAAGGCAAGGAAAGGGTAACGCAAAGCAAGGCACGGTGAGGCAAGGGAAGGCTAATGCACGACAACGCTCGGCTAGGCAATGCACGGCAAGGCAAGGAAAGGGTAACGCAAGGCAAGGCACTGTCAGGCGAGCCAAGGCTAAGGCACGACAACGCAAGTCTAGGCAGTGCACGGCTAGGCAAGGAACGAGTAACGGAAGGAAAGGAAGGCAAGGCAAAGTAAGGCAAGGCAAGTGTAACGGAAGAAACGGCACAGCAAGGGGAAACAAGGCTAAGGCAAGACAACGCACGGCTAGGCAATGCACGGCAAGGGAAGGAAAGGGTAACGCAAGGCAAGGCACGGTCAGGCGAGGCAAGGCTAATGCACGACAACGCAAGGCTAGGCAATGCACGGCTAGGCAAGGAAAGAGTAACGGAAGGAAAGGAAGGCAAAGCAAAGCAAGGCAAGGCAAGTGTAACAAAAGGCACGGCACGGCAAGGGGAAACAAGGGTAAGGCACGACAACGCAAGGCTAGGCAGTGCACGGCAAGGCAAGGAAAGGGTAACGCAAGGCAAGGTACGGTGAGGCAAGGGAAGGCTAATGCACGACAACGCAAGGCTAGGCAGTGCACGGCTAGGCAAGGAAAGAGTAACGGAAGGAAAGGAAGGCAAGGCAAAGAAAGGCAAGGCAAGTGTAACGGAAGGAACGGCACAGCAAGGGGAAACAAGGCTAAGGCACGACAACGCACGGCTAGGCAGTGCACGGCTAGGCAAGGAAAGAGTAACGGAAGGAAAGAAAGGCAAGGGAAAGCAAGGGAAGGCAAGGCTAACGGAAGGAACGGCACGGTACGGGGAAACAAGCCTAAGGCACGACAACGCAGGACTAGGCAATGCACGGCAAGGCAAAGAAAGGGTAATGCAAGGCAAGGCACGGTCAGGCGACGCAAGGCTAAGGCACGACAACGCAAGGCTAGGCAATGCACGGAAGGTAAGTAAAGAGTAACGGAAGGCAAGGAAGGCAAGGGAAAGCAAGGGTAGGCAAGGGCAACGGACGGAACGGCACGTTAAGGGGAAACATGCCTAAGGCACGACAACGCAGGACTAGGCAATGCACGGCAAGGCAAGGAAATGGAAACGCAAGGCAAGGCACGGACAGGCGAGGCAACGCTAATGCACGAAAAAGCACGGCTAGGCAATGCACGGCAAGGCAAGGAAAGGGTAACGCAAGGCAAGGCACGGTCAGGCGAGGCAAGGCTAATGCACGACAACGCAAGGCTAGGCAATGCACGGCAAGGCAAGGAAAGGGTAACGCAAGGCAATGCACGGTCAGGCGAGGCAAGGCTAATGCACGACAACGCAAGGCTAGGCAGTGCTCGACAAGGCAAGGAAAGAGTAACGGAAGGAAAGAAAGGCAAGGGAAAGCAAGGGAAGGCAATGGTAACGGAAGGAACGGCACGGTAAGGGGAAACAAGGCTAAGGCACGACAACGCAGGACTAGGCAATGCACGGCAAGGCAAAGAAAGGGTAACGCAAAGCAAGGCACGGTCAGGCGAGGCAAGGCTAATGCACGACAACGCAAGGCTAGGCAATGCACGGCTAGGCAAGGAAAGAGTAACGGAAGGAGAGGAAGGCAAGGCAAAGCAAGGCAAGGCAAGTGTAACAAAAGGCAAGGCACGGCAAGGGGAAACAAGGGTAAGGCACGGCAACGCACGGCTAGGCAATGCACGGCCAAGCAAGGAAAGGGTAACGCAAGGCAAGGCACGGTGAGGAAAGGCAAGGCTAATGCACGACAATGCAGGGCTAGGCAATGCACGGCAAGGCAAGGAAAGCATAACGCAAGGCAAGGCACGGTCAGGCGAGGCAAGGCTAATGCACGACAACGCAAGGCTAGGCAGTGTTCGGCAAGGCAAGGAAAGAGTAACGGAAGGAAAGAAAGGCAAGGGAAAGCAAGGGAAGGCAAGGGTAACGGAAGGAACGGCACGGTAAGGGGAAACAAGGCTAAGGCACGACCACGCAGGACTAGGCAATGCACGGCAAGGCAAGGAAAGGGTAACGCAAGGCAAGGCACGGTCAGGCGAGGCAACGCTAATGCACGAAAAAGCACGGCTAGGCAATGCACGGCAAGGCAAGGAAAGGGTAACGCAAGGCAAGGCACGGTCAGGCGAGGCAAGGCTAATGCACGACAACGCAAGGCTAGGCAATGCACGGCAAGGCAAGGAAAGGGTAACGCAAGGCAATGCACGGTCAGGCGAGGCAACGCTAATGCACGACAACGCAAGGCTAGGCAGTGCTCGGCAAGGCAAGGAAAGAGTAACGGAAGGAAAGAAAGGCAAGGGAAAGCAAGGGAAGGCAAGGGTAACGGAAGGAACGGCACGGTAAGGGGAAACAAGGCTAAGGCACGACAACGCAGGACTAGGCAATGCACGGCAAGGCAAAGAAAGGGTAACGCAAGGCAAGGCACGGTCAGGCGAGGCAAGGCTAATGCACGACAACGCAAGGCTAGGCAATGCACGGCTAGGCAAGGAAAGAGTAACGGAAGGAGAGGAAGGCAAGGCAAAGCAAGGCAAGGCAAGTGTAACAAAAGGCAAGCCACGGCACGGGGAAACAAGGGTAAGGCACGGCAACGCACGGCTAGGCAATGCATGGCAAGGCAAGGAAAGGGTAACGCAAAGCAAGGCACGGTGAGGCAAGGGAAGGCTAATGCACGAAAACGCTCGGCTAGGCAATGCACGGCAAGGCAAGGAAAGGGTAACGCAAGGCAAGGCACGGTCAGGCGAGCCAAGGCTAAAGCACGACAACGCAAGGCTAGGCAGTGCACGGCTAGGCAAGGAAAGAGTAACGGAAGGAAAGGAAGGGAAGGCGAAATAAGGCAAGGCAAGTGTAACGGAAGAAACGGCACGGTAAGGGGAAACAAGGCTAAGGCACGACAACGCAGGACTAGGCAATGCACGGCAAGGCAAGGAAAGGGTAACGCAAGGCAAGGCACGGTCAGGCGAGGCAAGGCTAAGGCAGGACAACGCAAGGCTAGGCAATGCACGGAAGGCAAGCAAAGAGTAACGGAAGGCAAGGAAGGCAAGGGAAGGCAAAGGTAAAGGAAGGAACGGCACGGTAAGCGGAAACAAGGCTAAGGCACGACAACTCAGGACTAGGCAATGCACGGCAAGGGAAGGAAAGGGTAACGCAAGGCAATGCACGGTCAGGCGAGGCAAGGCTAATGCACGACAACGCAAGGCTAGGCAGTGCTCGGCAAGGCAAGGAAAGAGTAACGGAAGGAAAGAAAGGCAAGGCAAAGCAAGGGAAGGCAAGGGTTACGGAAGGAACGGCACGGTAAGGGGAAACAAGGCTAAGGCACGACAACGCAGGACTAGGCAATGCACGGCAAGGCAAAGAAAGGGTAACGCAAGGCAAGGCACGGTCAGGCGAGGCAAGGCTAATGCACGACAACGCTCGGCTAGGCAATGCACGGCAAGGCAAGGAAAGGGTAACGCAAGGCAAGGCACGGTCAGGCGAGGCAAGGCTAAGGCACGACAACGCAAGGCTAGGCAGTGCACGGCTAGGCAAGGAAAGAGTAACGGAAGGAAAGGAAGGCAAGGCAAAGTTAGTCAAGGCAAGTGTAACGGAAGGAACGGCACAGCAAGGGGAAACAAGGCTAAGGCAAGACAACGCACGGCTAGGCAATGCACGGCAAGGCAAGGAAAGGGTAACGCAAGGCAATGCACGGTCAGGCGAGGCAAGGCTAATGCACCACAACGCAAGGCTAGGCAGTGCTCGGCAAGGCAAGGAAAGAGTAACGGAAGGAAAGAAAGGCAAGGGAAAGCAAGGGAAGGCAAGGGTAACGGAAGGAACGGCACGGTAAGGGGAAACAAGGCTAAGGCACGACAACGCAGGACTAGGCAATGCACGGCAAGGCAAAGAAAGCGTAACGCAAGGCAAGGCACGGTCAGGCGAGGCAAGGCTAATGCACGACAACGCAAGGCTAGGCAATGCACGGCTAGGCAAGGAAAGAGTAACGGAAGGAGAGGAAGGCAAGGCAAAGCAAGGCAAGGCAAGTGTAACAAAAGGCAAGGCACGGCAAGCGGAAACAAGGGTAAGGCACGGCAACGCACGGCTAGGCAATGCACGGCCAAGCAAGGAAAGGGTAACGCAAGGCAAGGCACGGTGAGGAAAGGCAAGGCTAATGCACGACAATGCAGGGCTAGGCAATGCACGGCAAGGCAAGGAAAGCATAACGCAAGGCAAGGCACGGTCAGGCGAGGCAAGGCTAATGCACGAAAACGCAAGGCTAGGCAGTGCTCGGCAAGGCAAGGAAAGAGTAACGGAAGGAAAGAAAGGCAAGGGAAAGCAAGGGAAAGCAAGGGTAACGGAAGGAACGGCACGGTAAGGGGAAACAAGGCTAAGGCACGACAACGCAGGACTAGGCAATGCACGGCAAGGCAAGGAAAGGGTAACGCAAGGCAAGGCACGGTCAGGCGAGGCAAGGCTAAGGCAGGACAACGCAAGGCTAGGAAATGCACGGAAGGCAAGCAAAGAGTAACGGAAGGCAAGGAAGGCAAGGGAAGGCAAAGGTAAAGGAAGGAACGGCACGGTAAGCGGAAACAAGGCTAAGGCACGACAACTCAGGACTAGGCAATGCACGGCAAGGGAAGGAAAGGGTAACGCAAGGCAATGCACGGTCAGGCGAGGCAAGGCTAATGCACGACAACGCAAGGCTAGGCAGTGCTCGGCAAGGCAAGGAAAGAGTAACGGAAGGAAAGAAAGGCAAGGGAAAGCAAGGGAAAGCAAGGGTAACGGAAGGAACGGCACGGTAAGGGGAAACAAGGCTAAGGCACGACAACGCAGGACTAGGCAATGCACGGCAAGGCAAGGAAAGGGTAACGCAAGGCAAGGCACGGTCAGGCGAGGCAAGGCTAAGGCAGGACAACGCAAGGCTAGGAAATGCACGGAAGGCAAGCAAAGAGTAACGGAAGGCAAGGAAGGCAAGGGAAAGCAAAGGTAAAGGAAGGAACGGCACGGTAAGCGGAAACAAGGCTAAGGCACGACAACTCAGGACTAGGCAATGCACGGCAAGGGAAGGAAAGGGTAACGCAAGGCAATGCACGGTCAGGCGAGGCAAGGCTAATGCACGACAACGCAAGGCTAGGCAGTGCTCGGCAAGGCAAGGAAAGAGTAACGGAAGGAAAGAAAGGCAAGGGAAAGCAAGGGAAGGAAAGGGTAACGGAAGCAACGGCACGGTAAGGGGAAACAAGGCTAAGGCACGACAACGCAGGACTAGGCAATGCACGGCAAGGCAAGGAAAGGGTAACGCAAAGCAAGGCACGGTGAGGCAAGGGAAGGCTAATGCACGACAACGCTCGGCTAGGCAATGCACGGCAAGGCAAGGAAAGGGTAACGCAAGGCAAGGCACTGTCAGGCGAGCCAAGGCTAAGGCACGACAACGCAAGTCTAGGCAGTGCACGGCTAGGCAAGGAACGAGTAACGGAAGGAAAGGAAGGCAAGGCAAAGTAAGGCAAGGCAAGTGTAACGGAAGAAACGGCACAGCAAGGGGAAACAAGGCTAAGGCAAGACAACGCACGGCTAGGCAATGCACGGCAAGGGAAGGAAAGGGTAACGCAAGGCAAGGCACGGTCAGGCGAGGCAAGGCTAATGCACGACAACGCAAGGCTAGGCAATGCACGGCTAGGCAAGGAAAGAGTAACGGAAGGAAAGGAAGGCAAAGCAAAGCAAGGCAAGGCAAGTGTAACAAAAGGCACGGCACGGCAAGGGGAAACAAGGGTAAGGCACGACAACGCAAGGCTAGGCAGTGCACGGCAAGGCAAGGAAAGGGTAACGCAAGGCAAGGTACGGTGAGGCAAGGGAAGGCTAATGCACGACAACGCAAGGCTAGGCAGTGCACGGCTAGGCAAGGAAAGAGTAACGGAAGGAAAGGAAGGCAAGGCAAAGAAAGGCAAGGCAAGTGTAACGGAAGGAACGGCACAGCAAGGGGAAACAAGGCTAAGGCACGACAACGCACGGCTAGGCAGTGCACGGCTAGGCAAGAAAAGAGTAACGGAAGGAAAGAAAGGCAAGGGAAAGCAAGGGAAGGCAAGGCTAACGGAAGGAACGGCACGGTACGGGGAAACAAGGCTAAGGCACGACAACGCAGGACTAGGCAATGCACGGCAAGGCAAAGAAAGGGTAACGCAAGGCAAGGCACGGTCAGGCGACGCAAGGCTAAGGCACGACAACGCAAGGCTAGGCAATGCACGGAAGGTAAGTAAAGAGTAACGGAAGGCAAGGAAGGCAAGGGAAAGCAAGGGTAGGCAAGGGCAACGGACGGAACGGCACGTTAAGGGGAAACATGCCTAAGGCACGACAACGCAGGACTAGGCAATGCACGGCAAGGCAAGGAAATGGAAACGCAAGGCAAGGCACGGACAGGCGAGGCAACGCTAATGCACGAAAAAGCACGGCTAGGCAATGCACGGCAAGGCAAGGAAAGGGTAACGCAAGGCAAGGCACGGTCAGGCGAGGCAAGGCTAATGCACGACAACGCAAGGCTAGGCAATGCACGGCAAGGCAAGGAAAGGGTAACGCAAGGCAATGCACGGTCAGGCGAGGCAAGGCTAATGCACGACAACGCAAGGCTAGGCAGTGCTCGACAAGGCAAGGAAAGAGTAACGGAAGGAAAGAAAGGCAAGGGAAAGCAAGGGAAGGCAATGGTAACGGAAGGAACGGCACGGTAAGGGGAAACAAGGCTAAGGCACGACAACGCAGGACTAGGCAATGCACGGCAAGGCAAAGAAAGGGTAACGCAAGGCAAGGCACGGTCAGGCGAGGCAAGGCTAATGCACGACAACGCAAGGCTAGGCAATGCACGGCTAGGCAAGGAAAGAGTAACGGAAGGAGAGGAAGGCAAGGCAAAGCAAGGCAAGGCAAGTGTAACAAAAGGCAAGGCACGGCAAGGGGAAACAAGGGTAAGGCACGGCAACGCACGGCTAGGCAATGCACGGCCAAGCAAGGAAAGGGTAACGCAAGGCAAGGCACGGTGAGGAAAGGCAAGGCTAATGCACGACAATGCAGGGCTAGGCAATGCACGGCAAGGCAAGGAAAGCATAACGCAAGGCAAGGCACGGTCAGGCGAGGCAAGGCTAATGCACGACAACGCAAGGCTAGGCAGTGTTCGGCAAGGCAAGGAAAGAGTAACGGAAGGAAAGAAAGGCAAGGGAAAGCAAGGGAAGGCAAGGGTAACGGAAGGAACGGCACGGTAAGGGGAAACAAGGCTAAGGCACGACCACGCAGGACTAGGCAATGCACGGCAAGGCAAGGAAAGGGTAACGCAAGGCAAGGCACGGTCAGGCGAGGCAACGCTAATGCACGAAAAAGCACGGCTAGGCAATGCACGGCAAGGCAAGGAAAGGGTAACGCAAGGCAAGGCACGGTCAGGCGAGGCAAGGCTAATGCACGACAACGCAAGGCTAGGCAATGCACGGCAAGGCAAGGAAAGGGTAACGCAAGGCAATGCACGGTCAGGCGAGGCAACGCTAATGCACGACAACGCAAGGCTAGGCAGTGCTCGGCAAGGCAAGGAAAGAGTAACGGAAGGAAAGAAAGGCAAGGGAAAGCAAGGGAAGGCAAGGGTAACGGAAGGAACGGCACGGTAAGGGGAAACAAGGCTAAGGCACGACAACGCAGGACTAGGCAATGCACGGCAAGGCAAAGAAAGGGTAACGCAAGGCAAGGCACGGTCAGGCGAGGCAAGGCTAATGCACGACAACGCAAGGCTAGGCAATGCACGGCTAGGCAAGGAAAGAGTAACGGAAGGAGAGGAAGGCAAGGCAAAGCAAGGCAAGGCAAGTGTAACAAAAGGCAAGCCACGGCACGGGGAAACAAGGGTAAGGCACGGCAACGCACGGCTAGGCAATGCATGGCAAGGCAAGGAAAGGGTAACGCAAAGCAAGGCACGGTGAGGCAAGGGAAGGCTAATGCACGAAAACGCTCGGCTAGGCAATGCACGGCAAGGCAAGGAAAGGGTAACGCAAGGCAAGGCACGGTCAGGCGAGCCAAGGCTAAAGCACGACAACGCAAGGCTAGGCAGTGCACGGCTAGGCAAGGAAAGAGTAACGGAAGGAAAGGAAGGGAAGGCAAAATAAGGCAAGGCAAGTGTAACGGAAGAAACGGCACGGTAAGGGGAAACAAGGCTAAGGCACGACAACGCAGGACTAGGCAATGCACGGCAAGGCAAGGAAAGGGTAACGCAAGGCAAGGCACGGTCAGGCGAGGCAAGGCTAAGGCAGGACAACGCAAGGCTAGGCAATGCACGGAAGGCAAGCAAAGAGTAACGGAAGGCAAGGAAGGCAAGGGAAGGCAAAGGTAAAGGAAGGAACGGCACGGTAAGCGGAAACAAGGCTAAGGCACGACAACTCAGGACTAGGCAATGCACGGCAAGGGAAGGAAAGGGTAACGCAAGGCAATGCACGGTCAGGCGAGGCAAGGCTAATGCACGACAACGCAAGGCTAGGCAGTGCTCGGCAAGGCAAGGAAAGAGTAACGGAAGGAAAGAAAGGCAAGGCAAAGCAAGGGAAGGCAAGGGTTACGGAAGGAACGGCACGGTAAGGGGAAACAAGGCTAAGGCACGACAACGCAGGACTAGGCAATGCACGGCAAGGCAAAGAAAGGGTAACGCAAGGCAAGGCACGGTCAGGCGAGGCAAGGCTAATGCACGACAACGCTCGGCTAGGCAATGCACGGCAAGGCAAGGAAAGGGTAACGCAAGGCAAGGCACGGTCAGGCGAGGCAAGGCTAAGGCACGACAACGCAAGGCTAGGCAGTGCACGGCTAGGCAAGGAAAGAGTAACGGAAGGAAAGGAAGGCAAGGCAAAGTTAGTCAAGGCAAGTGTAACGGAAGGAACGGCACAGCAAGGGGAAACAAGGCTAAGGCAAGACAACGCACGGCTAGGCAATGCACGGCAAGGCAAGGAAAGGGTAACGCAAGGCAATGCACGGTCAGGCGAGGCAAGGCTAATGCACCACAACGCAAGGCTAGGCAGTGCTCGGCAAGGCAAGGAAAGAGTAACGGAAGGAAAGAAAGGCAAGGGAAAGCAAGGGAAGGCAAGGGTAACGGAAGGAACGGCACGGTAAGGGGAAACAAGGCTAAGGCACGACAACGCAGGACTAGGCAATGCACGGCAAGGCAAAGAAAGCGTAACGCAAGGCAAGGCACGGTCAGGCGAGGCAAGGCTAATGCACGACAACGCAAGGCTAGGCAATGCACGGCTAGGCAAGGAAAGAGTAACGGAAGGAGAGGAAGGCAAGGCAAAGCAAGGCAAGGCAAGTGTAACAAAAGGCAAGGCACGGCAAGCGGAAACAAGGGTAAGGCACGGCAACGCACGGCTAGGCAATGCACGGCCAAGCAAGGAAAGGGTAACGCAAGGCAAGGCACGGTGAGGAAAGGCAAGGCTAATGCACGACAATGCAGGGCTAGGCAATGCACGGCAAGGCAAGGAAAGCATAACGCAAGGCAAGGCACGGTCAGGCGAGGCAAGGCTAATGCACGACAACGCAAGGCTAGGCAGTGCTCGGCAAGGCAAGGAAAGAGTAACGGAAGGAAAGAAAGGCAAGGGAAAGCAAGGGAAGGCAAGGGTAACGGAAGGAACGGCACGGTAAGGGGAAACAAGGCTAAGGCACGACAACGCAGGACTAGGCAATGCACGGCAAGGCAAGGAAAGGGTAACGCAAGGCAAGGCACGGTCAGGCGAGGCAAGGCTAAGGCAGGACAACGCAAGGCTAGGAAATGCACGGAAGGCAAGCAAAGAGTAACGGAAGGCAAGGAAGGCAAGGGAAGGCAAAGGTAAAGGAAGGAACGGCACGGTAAGCGGAAACAAGGCTAAGGCACGACAACTCAGGACTAGGCAATGCACGGCAAGGGAAGGAAAGGGTAACGCAAGGCAATGCACGGTCAGGCGAGGCAAGGCTAATGCACGACAACGCAAGGCTAGGCAGTGCTCGGCAAGGCAAGGAAAGAGTAACGGAAGGAAAGAAAGGCAAGGGAAAGCAAGGGAAAGCAAGGGTAACGGAAGGAACGGCACGGTAAGGGGAAACAAGGCTAAGGCACGACAACGCAGGACTAGGCAATGCACGGCAAGGCAAGGAAAGGGTAACGCAAGGCAAGGCACGGTCAGGCGAGGCAAGGCTAAGGCAGGACAACGCAAGGCTAGGAAATGCACGGAAGGCAAGCAAAGAGTAACGGAAGGGAAGGAAGGCAAGGGAAGGCAAAGGTAAAGGAAGGAACGGCACGGTAAGCGGAAACAAGGCTAAGGCACGACAACTCAGGACTAGGCAATGCACGGCAAGGGAAGGAAAGGGTAACGCAAGGCAATGCACGGTCAGGCGAGGCAAGGCTAATGCACGACAACGCAAGGCTAGGCAGTGCTCGGCAAGGCAAGGAAAGAGTAACGGAAGGAAAGAAAGGCAAGGGAAAGCAAGGGAAGGAAAGGGTAACGGAAGCAACGGCACGGTAAGGGGAAACAAGGCTAAGGCACGACAACGCAGGACTAGGCAATGCACGGCAAGGCAAGGAAAGGGTAACGCAAGGCAAGGCACGGTCAGGCGAGGCAAGGCTAAGGAACGACAACGCAAGTCTAGGCAGTGCACGGCTAGGGAAGGAAAGAGTAACGGAAGGAGAGGAAAGCAAGGCAAAGCAAGGCAAGGCAAGTGTAACAAAAGGCAAGCCACGGCAAGGGGAAACAAGGGTAAGGCACGGCAACGCACGGCTAGGCAATGCACGGCAAGGCAAGGAAAGGGTAACGCAAGGCAAGGCACTGTCAGGCGAGCCAAGGCTAAGGCACGACAACGCAAGTCTAGGCAGTGGACGGCTAGGCAAGGAACGAGTAACGGAAGGAAAGGAAGGCAAGGCAAAGTAAGGCAAGGCAAGTGTAACGGAAGAAACGGCACAGCAAGGGGAAACAAGGCTAAGGCAAGACAACGCACGGCTAGGCAATGCACGGCAAGGGAAGGAAAGGGTAACGCAAGGCAAGGCACGGTCAGGCGAGGCAAGGCTAATGCACGACAACGCAAGGCTAGGCAATGCACGGCTAGGCAAGGAAAGAGTAACGGAAGGAAAGGAAGGCAAAGCAAAGCAAGGCAAGGCAAGTGTAACAAAAGGCACGGCACGGCAAGGGGAAACAAGGGTAAGGCACGACAACGCAAGGCTAGGCAGTGCACGGCAAGGCAAGGAAAGGGTAACGCAAGGCAAGGTACGGTGAGGCAAGGGAAGGCTAATGCACGACAACGCAAGGCTAGGCAGTGCACGGCTAGGCAAGGAAAGAGTAACGGAAGGAAAGGAAGGCAAGGCAAAGAAAGGCAAGGCAAGTGTAACGGAAGGAACGGCACAGCAAGGGGAAACAAGGCTAAGGCACGACAACGCACGGCTAGGCAGTGCACGGCTAGGCAAGGAAAGAGTAACGGAAGGAAAGAAAGGCAAGGGAAAGCAAGGGAAGGCAAGGCTAACGGAAGGAACGGCACGGTACGGGGAAACAAGGCTAAGGCACGACAACGCAGGACTAGGCAATGCACGGCAAGGCAAAGAAAGGGTAACGCAAGGCAAGGCACGGTCAGGCGACGCAAGGCTAAGGCACGACAACGCAAGGCTAGGCAATGCACGGAAGGTAAGTAAAGAGTAACGGAAGGCAAGGAAGGCAAGGGAAAGCAAGGGGAGGCAAGGGCAACGGACGGAACGGCACGTTAAGGGGAAACATGCCTAAGGCACGACAACGCAGGACTAGGCAATGCACGGCAAGGCAAGGAAAGGGAAACGCAAGGCAAGGCACGGTCAGGCGAGGCAACGCTAATGCACGAAAAAGCACGGCTAGGCAATGCACGGCAAGGCAAGGAAAGGGTAACGCAAGGCAAGGCACGGTCAGGCGAGGCAAGGCTAATGCACGACAACGCAAGGCTAGGCAATGCACGGCAAGGCAAGGAAAGGGTAACGCAAGGCAATGCACGGTCAGGCGAGGCAAGGCTAATGCACGACAACGCAAGGCTAGGCAGTGCTCGGCAAGGCAAGGAAAGAGTAACGGAAGGAAAGAAAGGCAAGGGAAAGGAAGGGAAGGCAAGGAAAGGGTAACGGAAGGAACGGCACGGTAAGGGGAAACAAGGCTAAGGCACGACAACGCAGGACTAGGCAATGCACGGCAAGGCAAGGAAAGGGTAACGCAAGGCAAGGCACGGTCAGGCGAGGCAAGGCTAATGCACGACAACGCAAGGCTAGGCAGTGCACGGCAAGGCAAGGAAAGAGTAACGGAAGGAGAGAAAGGCAAGGCAAAGCAAGGGAAGGCAAGTGTAACAAAAGGCAACGGCACGGCAAGGGGAAACAAGGCTAAGGCACGACAACGCACGGCTAGGCAATGCACGGCAAGGCAAGGAAAGGGTAACGCAAGGCAAGGCACGGTGAGGCAAGGGAAGGCTAATGCACGACAACGCTCGGCTAGGCAATGCACGGCAAGGCAAGGAAAGGGTAACGCAAGGCAAGGCACGGTCAGGCGAGCCAAGGCTAAGGCACGACAACGCAAGGCTAGGCAGTGCACGGCTAGGCAAGGAAAGAGTAACGGAAGGAAAGGAAGGCAAGGCAAAGTAAGGCAAGGCAAGTGTAACGGAAGAAACGGCACAGCAAGGGGAAACAAGGCTAAGGCAAGACAACGCACGGCTAGGCAATGCACGGCAAGGCAAGGAAAGGGTAACGCAAGGCAATGCACGGTCAGGCGAGGCAAGGCTAATGCACCACAACGCAAGGCTAGGCAGTGCTCGGCAAGGCAAGGAAAGAGTAACGGAAGGAAAGAAAGGCAAGGGAAAGCAAGGGAAGGCAAGGGTAACGGAAGGAACGGCACGGTAAGGGGAAACAAGGCTAAGGCACGACAACGCAGGACTAGGCAATGCACGGCAAGGCAAAGAAAGCGTAACGCAAGGCAAGGCACGGTCAGGCGAGGCAAGGCTAATGCACGACAACGCAAGGCTAGGCAATGCACGGCTAGGCAAGGAAAGAGTAACGGAAGGAGAGGAAGGCAAGGCAAAGCAAGGCAAGGCAAGTGTAACAAAAGGCAAGGCACGGCAAGCGGAAACAAGGGTAAGGCACGGCAACGCACGGCTAGGCAATGCACGGCCAAGCAAGGAAAGGGTAACGCAAGGCAAGGCACGGTGAGGAAAGGCAAGGCTAATGCACGACAATGCAGGGCTAGGCAATGCACGGCAAGGCAAGGAAAGCATAACGCAAGGCAAGGCACGGTCAGGCGAGGCAAGGCTAATGCACGACAACGCAAGGCTAGGCAGTGCTCGGCAAGGCAAGGAAAGAGTAACGGAAGGAAAGAAAGGCAAGGGAAAGCAAGGGAAGGCAAGGGTAACGGAAGGAACGGCACGGTAAGGGGAAACAAGGCTAAGGCACGACAACGCAGGACTAGGCAATGCACGGCAAGGCAAGGAAAGGGTAACGCAAGGCAAGGCACGGTCAGGCGAGGCAAGGCTAAGGCAGGACAACGCAAGGCTAGGAAATGCACGGAAGGCAAGCAAAGAGTAACGGAAGGCAAGGAAGAGAAGGGAAGGCAAAGGTAAAGGAAGGAACGGCACGGTAAGCGGAAAGAAGGCTAAGGCACGACAACTCAGGACTAGGCAATGCACGGCAAGGGAAGGAAAGGGTAACGCAAGGCAATGCACGGTCAGGCGAGGCAAGGCTAATGCACGACAACGCAAGGCTAGGCAGTGCTCGGCAAGGCAAGGAAAGAGTAACGGAAGGAGCAAGAAAGGCAAGGGAAAGCAAGCACGGAAGGAAACAAGGGTAACGCAACGCAAGGCAATGCGGCACGGTAAGGGGAAACAAGGAACAAAAGCACGCACGGCAACGCAGGCAAGGCTAGGCAATGCAGGCAAGGTAAAAGGGCAAGGCAAGGAAAGGGTAACGCAAAGCAAGGCACGGTGAGGCAAGGGAAGGCTAATGCACGACAACGCTCGGCTAGGCAATGCACGGCAAGGCAAGGAAAGGGTAACGCAAGGCAAGGCACTGTCAGGCGAGCCAAGGCTAAGGCACGACAACGCAAGTCTAGGCAGTGCACGGCTAGGCAAGGAACGAGTAACGGAAGGAAAGGAAGGCAAGGCAAAGTAAGGCAAGGCAAGTGTAACGGAAGAAACGGCACAGCAAGGGGAAACAAGGCTAAGGCAAGACAACGCACGGCTAGGCAATGCACGGCAAGGGAAGGAAAGGGTAACGCAAGGCAAGGCACGGTCAGGCGAGGCAAGGCTAATGCACGACAACGCAAGGCTAGGCAATGCACGGCTAGGCAAGGAAAGAGTAACGGAAGGAAAGGAAGGCAAAGCAAAGCAAGGCAAGGCAAGTGTAACAAAAGGCACGGCACGGCAAGGGGAAACAAGGGTAAGGCACGACAACGCAAGGCTAGGCAGTGCACGGCAAGGCAAGGAAAGGGTAACGCAAGGCAAGGTACGGTGAGGCAAGGGAAGGCTAATGCACGACAACGCAAGGCTAGGCAGTGCACGGCTAGGCAAGGAAAGAGTAACGGAAGGAAAGGAAGGCAAGGCAAAGAAAGGCAAGGCAAGTGTAACGGAAGGAACGGCACAGCAAGGGGAAACAAGGCTAAGGCACGACAACGCACGGCTAGGCAGTGCACGGCTAGGCAAGGAAAGAGTAACGGAAGGAAAGAAAGGCAAGGGAAAGCAAGGGAAGGCAAGGCTAACGGAAGGAACGGCACGGTACGGGGAAACAAGGCTAAGGCACGACAACGCAGGACTAGGCAATGCACGGCAAGGCAAAGAAAGGGTAACGCAAGGCAAGGCACGGTCAGGCGACGCAAGGCTAAGGCACGACAACGCAAGGCTAGGCAATGCACGGAAGGTAAGTAAAGAGTAACGGAAGGCAAGGAAGGCAAGGGAAAGCAAGGGTAGGCAAGGGCAACGGACGGAACGGCACGTTAAGGGGAAACATGCCTAAGGCACGACAACGCAGGACTAGGCAATGCACGGCAAGGCAAGGAAAGGGAAACGCAAGGCAAGGCACGGACAGGCGAGGCAACGCTAATGCACGAAAAAGCACGGCTAGGCAATGCACGGCAAGGCAAGGAAAGGGTAACGCAAGGCAAGGCACGGTCAGGCGAGGCAAGGCTAATGCACGACAACGCAAGGCTAGGCAATGCACGGCAAGGCAAGGAAAGGCTAATGCACGACAACGCAAGGCTAGGCAGTGCACGGCAAGGCAAGGAAAGAGTAACGGAAGGAAAGAAAGGCAAGGGAAAGCAAGGGAAGGCAAGGGTAACGGAAGGAACGGCACGGTAAGGGGAAACAAGGCTAAGGCACGACAACGCAGGACTAGGCAATGCACGGCAAGGCAAAGAAAGGGTAACGCAAGGCAAGGCACGGTCAGGCGAGGCAAGGCTAATGCACGACAACGCAAGGCTAGGCAATGCACGGCTAGGCAAGGAAAGAGTAACGGAAGGAGAGGAAGGCAAGGCAAAGCAAGGCAAGGCAAGTGTAACAAAAGGCAAGTCACGGCAAGGGGAAACAAGGGTAAGGCACGGCAACGCACGGCTAGGCAATGCACGGCCAAGCAAGGAAAGGGTAACGCAAGGCAAGGCACGGTGAGGAAAGGCAAGGCTAATGCACGACAATGCAGGGCTAGGCAATGCACGGCAAGGCAAGGAAAGCATAACGCAAGGCAAGGCACGGTCAGGCGAGGCAAGGCTAATGCACGACAACGCAAGGCTAGGCAGTGTTCGGCAAGGCAAGGAAAGAGTAACGGAAGGAAAGAAAGGCAAGGGAAAGCAAGGGAAGGCAAGGGTAACGGAAGGAACGGCACGGTAAGGGGAAACAAGGCTAAGGCACGACCACGCAGGACTAGGCAATGCACGGCAAGGCAAGGAAAGGGTAACGCAAGGCAAGGCACGGTCAGGCGAGGCAACGCTAATGCACGAAAAAGCACGGCTAGGCAATGCACGGCAAGGCAAGGAAAGGGTAACGCAAGGCAAGGCACGGTCAGGCGAGGCAAGGCTAATGCACGACAAAGCAAGGCTAGGCAATGCACGGCAAGGCAAGGAAAGGGTAACGCAAGGCAATGCACGGTCAGGCGAGGCAACGCTAATGCACGACAACGCAAGGCTAGGCAGTGCTCGGCAAGGCAAGGAAAGAGTAACGGAAGGAAAGAAAGGCAAGGGAAAGCAAGGGAAGGCAAGGGTAACGGAAGGAACGGCACGGTAAGGGGAAACAAGGCTAAGGCACGACAACGCAGGACTAGGCAATACACGGCAAGGCAAAGAAAGGGTAACGCAAGGCAAGGCACGGTCAGGCGAGGCAAGGCTAATGCACGACAACGCAAGGCTAGGCAATGCACGGCTAGGCAAGGAAAGAGTAACGGAAGGAGAGGAAGGCAATGCAAAGCAAGGCAAGGCAAGTGTAACAAAAGGCAAGCCACGGCACGGGGAAACAAGGGTAAGGCACGGCAACGCACGGCTAGGCAATGCATGGCAAGGCAAGGAAAGGGTAACGCAAAGCAAGGCACGGTGAGGCAAGGGAAGGCTAATGCACGAAAACGCTCGGCTAGGCAATGCACGGCAAGGCAAGGAAAGGGTAACGCAAGGCAAGGCACGGTCAGGCGAGCCAAGGCTAAAGCACGACAACGCAAGGCTAGGCAGTGCACGGCTAGGCAAGGAAAGAGTAACGGAAGGAAAGGAAGGGAAGGCAAAATAAGGCAAGGCAAGTGTAACGGAAGAAACGGCACGGTAAGGGGAAACAAGGCTAAGGCACGACAACGCAGGACTAGGCAATGCACGGCAAGGCAAGGAAAGGGTAACGCAAGGCAAGGCACGGTCAGGCGAGGCAAGGCTAAGGCAGGACAACGCAAGGCTAGGCAATGCACGGAAGGCAAGCAAAGAGTAACGGAAGGCAAGGAAGGCAAGGGAAGGCAATGGTAAAGGAAGGAACGGCACGGTAAGCCGAAACAAGGCTAAGGCACGACAACTCAGGACTAGGCAATGCACGGCAAGGGAAGGAAAGGGTAACGCAAGGCAATGCACGGTCAGGCGAGGCAAGGCTAATGCACGACAACGCATGGCTAGGCAGTGCTCGGCAAGGCAAGGAAAGAGTAACGGAAGGAAAGAAAGGCAAGGCAAAGCAAGGGAAGGCAAGGGTTACGGAAGGAACGGCACGGTAAGGGGAAACAAGGCTAAGGCACGACAACGCAGGACTAGGCAATGCACGGCAAGGCAAAGAAAGGGTAACGCAAGGCAAGGCACGGTCAGGCGAGGCAAGGCTAATGCACGACAACGCTCGGCTAGGCAATGCACGGCAAGGCAAGGAAAGGGTAACGCAAGGCAAGGCACGGTCAGGCGAGGCAAGGCTAAGGCACGACAACGCAAGGCTAGGCAGTGCACGGCTAGGCAAGGAAAGAGTAACGGAAGGAAAGGAAGGCAAGGCAAAGTAAGTCAAGGCAAGTGTAACGGAAGGAACGGCACAGCAAGGGGAAACAAGGCTAAGGCAAGACAACGCACGGCTAGGCAATGCACGGCAAGGTAAGGAAAGGGTAACGCAAGGCAATGCACGGTCAGGCGAGGCAAGGCTAATGCACCACAACGCAAGGCTAGGCAGTGCTCGGCAAGGCAAGGAAAGAGTAACGGAAGGAAAGAAAGGCAAGGGAAAGCAAGGGAAGGCAAGGGTAACGGAAGGAACGGCACGGTAAGGGGAAACAAGGCTAAGGCACGACAACGCAGGAGTAGGCAATGCACGGCAAGGCAAAGAAAGCGTAACGCAAGGCAAGGCACGGTCAGGCGAGGCAAGGCTAATGCACGACAACGCAAGGCTAGGCAATGCACGGCTAGGCAAGGAAAGAGTAACGGAAGGAGAGGAAGGCAAGGCAAAGCAAGGCAAGGCAAGTGTAACAAAAGGCAAGGCACGGCAAGCGGAAACAAGGGTAAGGCACGGCAACGCACGGCTAGGCAATGCACGGCCAAGCAAGGAAAGGGTAACGCAAGGCAAGGCACGGTGAGGAAAGGCAAGGCTAATGCACGACAATGCAGGGCTAGGCAATGCACGGCAAGGCAAGGAAAGCATAACGCAAGGCAAGGCACGGTCAGGCGAGGCAAGGCTAATGCACGACAACGCAAGGCTAGGCAGTGCTCGGCAAGGCAAGGAAAGAGTAACGGAAGGAAAGAAAGGCAAGGGAAAGCAAGGGAAGGCAAGGGTAACGGAAGGAACGGCACGGTAAGGGGAAACAAGGCTAAGGCACGACAACGCAGGACTAGGCAATGCACGGCAAGGCAAGGAAAGGGTAACGCAAGGCAAGGCACGGTCAGGCGAGGCAAGGCTAAGGCAGGACAACGCAAGGCTAGGAAATGCACGGAAGGCAAGCAAAGAGTAACGGAAGGCAAGGAAGGCAAGGGAAGGCAAAGGTAAAGGAAGGAACGGCACGGTAAGCGGAAACAAGGCTAAGGCACGACAACTCAGGACTAGGCAATGCACGGCAAGGGAAGGAAAGGGTAACGCAAGGCAATGCACGGTCAGGCGAGGCAAGGCTAATGCACGACAACGCAAGGCTAGGCAGTGCTCGGCAAGGCAAGGAAAGAGTAACGGAAGGAAAGAAAGGCAAGGGAAAGCAAGGGAAGGAAAGGGTAACGGAAGCAACGGCACGGTAAGGGGAAACAAGGCTAAGGCACGACAACGCAGGACTAGGCAATGCACGGCAAGGCAAGGAAAGGGTAACGCAAGGCAAGGCACGGTCAGGCGAGGCAAGGCTAAGGAACGACAACGCAAGTCTAGGCAGTGCACGGCTAGGGAAGGAAAGAGTAACGGAAGGAGAGGAAAGCAAGGCAAAGCAAGGCAAGGCAAGTGTAACAAAAGGCAAGCCACGGCAAGGGGAAACAAGGGTAAGGCACGGCAACGCACGGCTAGGCAATGCATGGCAAGGCAAGGAAAGGGTAACGCAAAGCAAGGCACGGTGAGGCAAGGGAAGGCTAATGCACGACAACGCTCGGCTAGGCAATGCACGGCAAGGCAAGGAAAGGGTAACGCAAGGCAAGGCACTGTCAGGCGAGCCAAGGCTAAGGCACGACAACGCAAGTCTAGGCAGTGGACGGCTAGGCAAGGAACGAGTAACGGAAGGAAAGGAAGGCAAGGCAAAGTAAGGCAAGGCAAGTGTAACGGAAGAAACGGCACAGCAAGGGGAAACAAGGCTAAGGCAAGACAACGCACGGCTAGGCAATGCACGGCAAGGGAAGGAAAGGGTAACGCAAGGCAAGGCACGGTCAGGCGAGGCAAGGCTAATGCACGACAACGCAAGGCTAGGCAATGCACGGCTAGGCAAGGAAAGAGTAACGGAAGGAAAGGAAGGCAAAGCAAAGCAAGGCAAGGCAAGTGTAACAAAAGGCACGGCACGGCAAGGGGAAACAAGGGTAAGGCACGACAACGCAAGGCTAGGCAGTGCACGGCAAGGCAAGGAAAGGGTAACGCAAGGCAAGGTACGGTGAGGCAAGGGAAGGCTAATGCACGACAACGCAAGGCTAGGCAGTGCACGGCTAGGCAAGGAAAGAGTAACGGAAGGAAAGGAAGGCAAGGCAAAGAAAGGCAAGGCAAGTGTAACGGAAGGAACGGCACAGCAAGGGGAAACAAGGCTAAGGCACGACAACGCACGGCTAGGCAGCGCACGGCAAGGCAAGGAAAGGGAAACGCAAGGCAAGGCACGGTCAGGCGAGGCAACGCTAATGCACGAAAAAGCACGGCTAGGCAATGCACGGCAAGGCACGGAAAGGGTAACGCAAGGCAAGGCACGGTCAGGCGAGGCAAGGCTAATGCACGACAACGCAAGGCTAGGCAATGCACGGCAAGGCAAGGAAAGGGTAACGCAAGGCAATGCACGGTCAGGCGAGGCAAGGCTAATGCACGACAACGCAAGGCTAGGCAGTGCTCGGCAAGGCAAGGAAAGAGTAACGGAAGGAAAGAAAGGCAAGGGAAAGCAAGGGAAGGCAATGGTAACGGAAGGAACGGCACGGTAAGGGGAAACAAGGCTAAGGCACGACAACGCAGGACGAGGCAATGCACGGCAAGGCAAAGAAAGGGTAACGCAAGGCAAGGCACTGTCAGGCGAGGCAAGGCTAATGCACGACAACGCAAGGCTAGGCAATGCACGGCTAGGCAAGGAAAGAGTAACGGAAGGAGAGGAAGGCAAGGCAAAGCAAGGCAAGGCAAGTGTAACAAAAGGCAAGGCACGGCAAGGGGAAACAAGGGTAAGGCACGGCAACGCACGGCTAGGCAATGCACGGCCAAGCAAGGAAAGGGTAACGCAAGGCAAGGCACGGTGAGGAAAGGCAAGGCTAATGCACGACAATGCAGGGCTAGGCAATGCACGGCAAGGCAAGGAAAGCATAACGAAAGGCAAGGCACGGTCAGGCGAGGCAAGGCTAATGCACGACAACGCAAGGCTAGGCAGTGTTCGGCAAGGCAAGGAAAGAGTAACGGAAGGAAAGAAAGGCAAGGGAAAGCAAGGGAAGGCAAGGGTAACGGAAGGAACGGCACGGTAAGGGGAAACAAGGCTAAGGCACGACCACGCAGGACTAGGCAATGCACGGCAAGGCAAGGAAAGGGTAACGCAAGGCAAGGCACGGTCAGGCGAGGCAACGCTAATGCACGAAAAAGCACGGCTAGGCAATGCACGGCAAGGCAAGGAAAGGGTAACGCAAGGCAAGGCACGGTCAGGCGAGGCAAGGCTAATGCACGACAACGCAAGGCTAGGCAATGCACGGAAGGTAAGTAAAGAGTAACGGAAGGCAAGGAAGGCAAGGGAAAGCAAGGGTAGGCAAGGGCAACGGACGGAACGGCACGTTAAGGGGAAACAAGCCTAAGGCACGACAACGCAGGACTAGGCAATGCACGGCAAGGCAAGGAAAGGGAAACGCAAGGCAAGGCACGGTCAGGCGAGGCAACGCTAATGCACGAAAAAGCACGGCTAGGCAATGCACGGCAAGGCAAGGAAAGGGTAACGCAAGGCAAGGCACGGTCAGGCGAGGCAAGGCTAATGCACGACAACGCAAGGCTAGGCAATGCACGGCAAGGCAAGGAAAGGGTAACGCAAGGCAATGCACGGTCAGGCGAGGCAACGCTAATGCACGAAAAAGCACGGCTAGGCAATGCACGGCAAGGCAAGGAAAGGGTAACGCAAGGCAAGGCACGGTCAGGCGAGGCAAGGCTAATGCACGACAACGCAAGGCTAGGCAGTGCTCGGCAAGGCAAGGAAAGAGTAACGGAAGGAAAGAAAGGCAAGGGAAAGCAAGGGAAGGCAATGGTAACGGAAGGAACGGCACGGTAAGGGGAAACAAGGCTAAGGCACGACAACGCAGGACTAGGCAATGCACGGCTAGGCAAGGAAAGAGTAATGGAAGGAGAGGAAGGCAAGGCAAAGCAAGGCAAGGCAAGTGTAACAAAAGGCAAGCCACGGCACGGGGAAACAAGGGTAAGGCACGGCAACGCACGGCTAGGCAATGCATGGCAAGGCAAGGAAAGGTTAACGCAAAGCAAGGCACGGTGAGGCAAGGGAAGGCTAATGCACGACAACGCTCGGCTAGGCAATGCACGGCAAGGCAAGGAAAGGGTAACGCAAGGCAAGGCACGGTCAGGCGAGCCAAGGCTAAGGCACGACAACGCAAGGCTAGGCAGTGCACGGCTAGGCAAGGAAAGAGTAACGGAAGGAAAGGAAGGCAAGGCAAAGTAAGGCAAGGCAAGTGTAACGGAAGAAACGGCACAGCAAGGGGAAACAAGGCTAAGGCAAGACAACGCACGGCTAGGCAATGCACGGCAAGGGAAGGAAAGGGTAACGCAAGGCAAGGCACGGTCAGGCGAGGCAAGGCTAATGCACGACAACGCAAGGCTAGGCAATGCACGGCTAGGCAAGGAAAGAGTAACGGAAGGAAAGGAAGGCAAAGCAAAGCAAGGCAAGGCAAGTGTAACAAAAGGCACGGCACGGCAAGGTGAAATAAGGGTAAGGCACGACAACGCAAGGCTAGGCAGTGCACGGCAAGGCAAGGAAAGGGTAACGCAAGGCAAGGTACGGTGAGGGAAGGGAAGGCTAATGCACGACAACGCAAGGCTAGGCAGTGCACGGCTAGGCAAGGAAAGAGTAACGGAAGGAAAGGAAGGCAAGGCAAAGAAAGGCAAGGCAAGTGTAACGGAAGGAACGGCACAGCAAGGGGAAACAAGGCTAAGGCACGACAACGCACGGCTAGGCAGTGCACGGCTAGGCAAGGAAAGAGTAACGGAAGGAAAGAAAGGCAAGGGAAAGCAAGGGAAGGCAAGGCTAACGGAAGGAACGGCACGGTACGGGGAAACAAGGCTAAGGCACGACAACGCAGGACTAGGCAATGCACGGCAAGGCAAAGAAAGGGTAACGCAAGGCAAGGCACGGTCAGGCGACGCAAGGCTAAGGCACGACAACGCAAGGCTAGGCAATGCACGGAAGGTAAGTGAAGAGTAACGGAAGGCAAGGAAGGCAAGGGAAAGCAAGGGTAGGCAAGGGCAACGGACGGAACGGCACGTTAAGGGGAAACAAGCCTAAGGCACGACAACGCAGTCCTAGGCAATGCACGGCAAGGCAAGGAAAGGGTAACGCAAGGCAATGCACGGTCAGGCGAGGCAAGGCTAATGCACGACAACGCAAGGCTAGGCAGTGCTCGGCAAGGCAAGGAAAGAGTAACGGAAGGAAAGAAAGGCAAGGGAAAGCAAGGGAAGGCAATGGTAACGGAAGGAACGGCACGGTAAGGGGAAACAAGGCTAAGGCACGACAACGCAGGACTAGGCAATGCACGGCAAGGCAAAGAAAGGGTAACGCAAGGCAAGGCACGGTCAGGCGAGGCAAGGCTAATGCACGACAACGCAAGGCTAGGCAATGCACGGCTAGGCAAGGAAAGAGTAACGGAAGGAGAGGAAGGCAAGGCAAAGCAAGGCAAGGCAAGTGTAACAAAAGGCAAGGCACGGCAAGGGGAAACAAGGGTAAGGCACGGCAACGCACGGCTAGGCAATGCACGGCCAAGCAAGGAAAGGGTAACGCAAGGCAAGGCACGGTGAGGAAAGGCAAGGCTAATGCACGACAATGCAGGGCTAGGCAATGCACGGCAAGGCAAGGAAAGCATAACGCAAGGCAAGGCACGGTCAGGCGAGGCAAGGCTAATGCACGACAACGCAAGGCTAGGCAGTGTTCGGCAAGGCAAGGAAAGAGTAACGGAAGGAAAGAAAGGCAAGGGAAAGCAAGGGAAGGCAAGGGTAACGGAAGGAACGGCACGGTAAGGGGAAACAAGGCTAAGGCACGACCACGCAGGACTAAGCAATGCACGGCAAGGCAAAGAAAGGGTAACGCAAGGCAAGGCACGGTCAGGCGAGGCAAGGCTAATGCACGACAACGCAAGGCTAGGCAATGCACGGCTAGGCAAGGAAAGAGTAACGGAAGGAGAGGAAGGCAAGGCAAAGCAAGGCAAGGCAAGTGTAACAAAAGGCAAGCCCCGGCACGGGGAAACAAGGGTAAGGCACGGCAACGCACGGCTAGGCAACGCATGGCAAGGCAAGGAAAGGGTAACGCAAAGCAAGGCACGGTGAGGCAAGGGAAGGCTAATGCACGAAAACGCTCGGCTAGGCAATGCACGGCAAGGCAAGGAAAGGGTAACGCAAGGCAAGGCACGGTCAGGCGAGCCAAGGCTAAGGCACGACAACGGAAGGCTAGGCAGTGCACGGCTAGGCAAGTAAAGAGTAACGGAAGGAAAGGAAGGGAAGGCAAAATAAGGCAAGGCAAGTGTAACGGAAGAAACGGCACGGTAAGGGGAAACAAGGCTAAGGCACGACAACGCAGGACTAGGCAATGCACGGCAAGGCAAGGAAAGGGTAACGCAAGGCAAGGCACGGTCAGGCGAGGCAAGGCTAAGGCAGGACAACGCAAGGCTAGGCAATGCACGGAAGGCAAGCAAAGAGTAACGGAAGGCAAGGAAGGCAAGGGAAGGCAAAGGTAAAGGAAGGAACGGCACGGTAAGCGGAAACAAGGCTAAGGCACGACAACTCAGTACTAGGCAATGCACGGCAAGGCAAAGAAAGCGTAACGCAAGGCAAGGCACGGTCAGGCGAGGCAAGGCTAATGCACGACAACGCAAGGCTAGGCAATGCCCGGCTAGGCAAGGAAAGAGTAACGGAAGGAGAGGAAGGCAAGGCAAAGCAAGGCAAGGCAAGTGTAACAAAAGGGAAGGCACGGCAAGGGGAAACAAGGGTAAGGCACGGCAACGCACGGCTAGGCAATGCACGGCCAAGCAAAGAAAGGGTAACGCAAGGCAAGGCACGGTGAGGAGAGGCAAGGCTAATGCACGACAATGCAGGGCTAGGCAATGCACGGCAAGGCAAGGAAAACATAACGCAAAGCAAGGCACGGTCAGGCGAGGCAAGGCTAATGCACGACAACGCAAGGCTAGGCAGTGCTCGGCAAGGCAAGGAAAGAGTAAGGGAAGGAAAGAAAGGCAAGGGAAAGCAAGGGAAGGGAAGGGTAACGGAAGGAACGGCACGGTAAGGGGAAACAAGGCTAAGGCACGACAACGCAGGATTAGGCAATGCACGGCAAGGCAAGGAAAGGGTAACGCAAGGCAAGGCACGGTCAGGCGAGGCAAGGCTAAGGCAGGACAACGCAAGGCTAGGCAATGCACGGAAGGCAAGCAAAGAGTAACGGAAGGCAAGGAAGGCAAGGGAAGGCAAAGGTAAAGGAAGGAACGGCACGGTAAGCGGAAACAAGGCTAAGGCACGACAACTCAGGACTAGGCAATGCAAGGCAAGGCAAGGAAAGGGTAACGCAAGGCAAGGCACGGTCAGGCGAGGCAAGGCTAATGCACGACAACGCAAGGCTAGGCAATGCACGGCTAGGCAAGGAAAGAGTAACGGAAGGAAAGGAAGGCAAGGCAAAGAAAGGCAAGGCAAGTGTAACGGAAGGAACGGCACAGCAAGGGGAAACAAGGCTAAGGCACGACAACGCACGGCTAGGCAGTGCACGGCTAGGCAAGGAAAGAGTAACGGAAGGAAAGAAAGGCAAGGGAAAGCAAGGGAAGGCAAGGCTAACGGAAGGAACGGCACGGTACGGGGAAACAAGGCTAAGGCACGACAACGCAGGACTAGGCAATGCACGGCAAGGCAAAGAAAGGGTAACGCAAGGCAAGGCACGGTCAGGCGACGCAAGGCTAAGGCACGACAACGCAAGGCTAGGCAATGCACGGAAGGTAAGTAAAGAGTAACGGAAGGCAAGGAAGGCAAGGGAAAGCAAGGGTAGGCAAGGGCAACGGACGGAACGGCACGTTAAGGGGAAACAAGCCTAAGGCACGACAACGCAGGACTAGGCAATGCACGGCAAGGCAAGGAAAGGGTAACGCAAGGCAAGGCACGGTCAGGCGAGGCAACGCTAATGCACGAAAAAGCACGGCTAGGCAATGCACGGCAAGGCAAGGAAAGGGTAACGCAAGGCAAGGCACGGTCAGGCGAGGCAAGGCTAATGCACGACAACGCAAGGCTAGGCAATGCACGGCAAGGCAAGGAAAGGGTAACGCAAGGCAATGCACGGTCAGGCGAGGCAAGGCTAATGCACGACAACGCAAGGCTAGGCAGTGCTCGGCAAGGCAAGGAAAGAGTAACGGAAGGAAAGAAAGGCAAGGGAAAGCAAGGGAAGGCAAGGGTAACGGAAGGAACGGCACGGTAAGGGGAAACAAGGCTAAGGCACGACAACGCAGGACTAGGCAATGCACGGCAAGGCAAAGAAAGGGTAACGCAAGGCAAGGCACGGTCAGGCGAGGCAAGGCTAATGCACGACAACGCAAGGCTAGGCAATGCACGGCTAGGCAAGGAAAGAGTAACGGAAGGAGAGGAAGGCAAGGCAAAGCAAGGCAAGGCAAGTGTAACAAAAGGCAAGGCACGGCAAGGGGAAACAAGGGTAAGGCACGGCAACGCACGGCTAGGCAATGCACGGCCAAGCAAGTTAAGGGTAACGCAAGGCAAGGCACGGTGAGGAAAGGCAAGGCTAATGCACGACAATGCAGGGCTAGGCAATGCACGGCAAGGCAAGGAAAGCATAACGCAAGGCAAGGCACGGTCAGGCGAGGCAAGGCTAATGCACGACAACGCAAGGCTAGGCAGTGCTCGGCAAGGCAAGGAAAGAGTAACGGAAGGAAAGAAAGGCAAGGGAAAGCAAGGGAAGGCAAGGGTAACGGAAGGAACGGCACGGTAAGGGGAAACAAGGCTAAGGCACGACAACGCAGGATTAGGCAATGCACGGCAAGGCAAGGAAAGGGTAACGCAAGGCAAGGCACGGTCAGGCGAGGCAAGGCTAAGGCAGGACAACGCAAGGCTAGGCAATGCACGGAAGGCAAGCAAAGAGTAACGGAAGGCAAGGAAGGCAAGGGAAGGCAAAGGTAAAGGAAGGAACGGCACGGTAAGCGGAAACAAGGCTAAGGCACGACAACTCAGGACTAGGCAATGCAAGGCAAGGCAAGGAAAGGGTAACGCAAGGCAAGGCACGGTCAGGCGAGGCAAGGCTAATGCACGACAACGCAAGGCTAGGCAATGCACGGCTAGGCAAGGAAAGAGTAACGGAAGGAAAGAAAGGCAAGGGAAAGCAAGGGAAGGAAAGGGTAACGGAAGCAACGGCACGGTAAGGGTAAACAAGGCTAAGGCACGACAACGCAGGACTAGGCAATGCACGGCAAGGCAAGGAAAGGGTAACGCAAGGCAAGGCACGGTGAGGGGAGGCAAGGCTAAGGAACGACAACGCAAGTCTAGGCAGTGCACGGCTAGGCAAGGAAAGAGTAACGGAAGGAGAGGAAAGCAAGGCAAAGCAAGGCAAGGCAAGTGTAACAAAAGGCAAGCCACGGCAAGGGGAAACAAGGGTAAGGCACGGCAACGCACGGCTAGGCAATGCATGGCAAGGCAAGGAAAGGGTAACGCAAAGCAAGGCACGGTGAGGCAAGGGAAGGCTAATGCACGACAACGCTCGGCTAGGCAATGCACGGCAAGGCAAGGAAAGGGTAACGCAAGGCAAGGCACTGTCAGGCGAGCCAAGGCTAAGGCACGACAACGCAAGTCTAGGCAGTGCACGGCTAGGCAAGGAAAGAGTAACGGAAGGAAAGGAAGGCAAGGCAAAGTAAGGCAAGGCAAGTGTAACGGAAGAAACGGCACAGCAAGGGGAAACAAGGCTAAGGCAAGACAACGCACGGCTGGGCAATTCACGGCAAGGGAAGGAAAGGGTAACGCAAGGCAAGGCACGGTCAGGCGAGGCAAGGCTAATGCACGACAACGCAAGGCTAGGCAATGCACGGCTAGGCAAGGAAAGAGTAACGGAAGGAAAGGAAGGCAAAGCAAAGCAAGGCAAGGCAAGTGTAACAAAAGGCACGGCACGGCAAGGGGAAACAAGGGTAAGGCACGACAACGCAAGGCTAGGCAGTGCACGGCAAGGCAAGGAAAGGGTAACGCAAGGCAAGGTACGGTGAGGCAAGGGAAGGCTAATGCACGACAACGCAAGGCTAGGCAGTGCACGGCTAGGCAAGGAAAGAGTAACGGAAGGAAAGGAAGGCAAGGCAAAGAAAGGCAAGGCAAGTGTAACGGAAGGAACGGCACAGCAAGGGGAAACAAGGCTAAGGCAGGACAACGCACGGCTAGGCAGTGCACGGCTAGGCAAGGAAAGAGTAACGGAAGGAAAGAAAGGCAAGGGAAAGCAAGGGAAGACAAGGGTAACGGAAGGAACGGCACGGTAAGGGGAAACAAGGCTAAGGCACGACAACGCACGACTAGGCAATGCACGGCAAGGCAAGGAAAGGGTAACGCAAGGCAAGGCACGGTCAGGCGAGGCAACGCTAATGCACGAAAAAGCACGGCTAGGCAATGCACGGCAAGGCAAGGAAAGGGTAACGCAAGGCAAGGCACGGTCAGGCGAGGCAAGGCTAATGCACGACAACGCAAGGCTAGGCAATGCACGGCAAGGCAAGGAAAGGGTAACGCAAAGCAAGTCACGGTCATGCGAGGCAAGGCTAATGCACGACAACGCAAGGCTAGGCAGTGCACGGCTAGGCAAGGAAAGAGTAACGGAAGGAAAGGAAGGCAAGGCAAAGCAAGGCAAGGCAAGTGTAACAAAAGGCACGTAACGGCAAGGGGAAACAAGGCTAAGGCACGGCAACGCACGGCTAGGCAATGCACGGCCAGGCAAGGAAAGGGTAACGCACGGCAAGGCACGGTGAGGCAAGGCAAGTCTAATGCACGAAAATGCAGGGCTAGGCAATGCACGGCAAGGCAAGGAAAGGGAAACGCAGGGCAAGGCACGGTCAGGCGAGGCAAGGCTAATGCACGACAACGCAAGGCTAGGCAGTGCACGGCAAGGCAAGGAAAGAGTAACGGAAGGCACGAAAGGCAAGGCAAAGCCAGGCAAGTCAAGTGTAACAAAAGGCACGGCACGGCAAGGGGAAACAAGGCTAAGGCAAGACAACGCACGGCTAGGCAATGCACGGCAAGGCAAGGAAAGAGTAACGGAAGGCAAGGAAGGCAAGGGAAAGCAAGGGAAGGCAAGGGTAACGGAAGGAACGGCACAGTAAGGGGAAACAAGGCTAAGGCAGGACAACGCAGGACTAGGCAATGCAGGGAAAGGCAAAGAAAGGGTAACGCAAGGCAAGGCACGGTCAGGCGAGGCAAGGCTAATGCACGACAACGCAAGGCTAGGCAATGCACGGAAGGCTAGGAAAGAGTAACGGAAGGCAACGAAGGCACGGGAAAGCAAGTGTAGGCAAGGGTAACGGAAGGAACGGCACGGTAAGGGTAAACAAGCCTAAGGCACGACAACGCAGGACTAGGCAATGCACGACAAGGGAAGGAAAGGGTAACGCAAAGCAAGTCACGGTCAGGCGAGGCAAGGCTAATGCACGACAACGCAAGGCTAGGCAGTGCACGGCTAGGCAAGGAAAGAGTAACGGAAGGAAAGGAAGGCAAGGCAAAGCAAGGCAAGGCAAGTGTAACAAAAGGCACGTAACAGCAAGGGGAAAGAAGGCTAAGGCACGGCAACGCACGGCTAGGCAATGCACGGCCAGGCAAGGAAAGCGTAACGCACGGCAAGGCACGGTGAGGCAAGGCAAGTCTAATGCACGACAATGCAGGGCTAGGCAATGCACGGCAAGGCAAGGAAAGGGAAACGCAGGGCAAGGCACGGTCAGGCGAGGCAAGGCTAATGCACGACAACGCAAGGCTAGGCAGTGCACGGCAAGGCAAGGAAAGAGTAACGGAAGGAACGAAAGGCAAGGCAAAGCCAGGCAAGTCAAGTGTAACAAAAGGCACGGCACGGCAAGGGGAAACAACGCTAAGGCAAGACAACGCACGGCTAGGCAATGCACGGCAAGGCAAGCAAAGAGTAACGGAAGGCAAGGAAGGCAAGGGAAAGCAAGGGAAGGCAAAGGTAACGGAAGGAACGGCACAGCAAGGGGAAACAAGGCTAAGGCACGACAACGCACGGCTAGGCAGTGCACGGCTAGGCAAGGAAAGAGTAACGGAAGGAAAGAAAGGCAAGGGAAAGCAAGGGAAGGCAAGGGTAACGGAAGGAACGGCACGGTAAGGGGAAACAAGGCTAAGGCACGACAACGCAGGACTAGGCAATGCACGGCAAGGCAAGGAAAGGGTAACGCAAGGCAAGGAACGGTCAGGCGAGGCAAGGCTAAGGCAGGACAACGCAAGGCTAGGCAATGCACGGAAGGCAAGCAAAGAGTAACGGAAGGCAAGGAAGGCAAGGGAAGGCAAAGGTAAAGGAAGGAACGGCACGGTAAGCGGAAACAAGGCTAAGGCACGACAACTCAGGACTAGGCAATGCACGGCAAGGCAAGGAAAGGGTAACGCAAGGCAAGGCACGGTCAGGCGAGGCAAGGCTAAGGCACGACAACGCAAGGCTAGGCAGTGCACGGCTAGGCAAGAAAAGAGTAACGGAAGGAAAGAAAGGCAAGGGAAAGCAAGGGAAGGCAAGGGTAACGGAAGGAACGGCACGGTAAGGGGAAACAAGGCTAAGGGACGAAAACGCAAGTCTAGGCAGTGCACGGCTAGGCAAGGAAAGAGTAACGGAAGGAAAGAAAGGCAAGGGAAAGCAAGGGAAGGCAAGGCTAACGGAAGGAACGGCACGGTACGGACGGTACGGTACGGGGAAACAAGGCTAAGGCACGACAACGCAGGACTAGGCAATGCACGGCAAGGCAAGGAAAGGGTAACGCAAGGCAAGGCACGGTCAGGCGAGGCAACGCTAATGCACGAAAAAGCACGGCTAGGCAATGCACGGCAAGGCAAGGAAAGGGTAACGCAAGGCAAGGCACGGTCAGGCGAGGCAAGGCTAATGCACGACAACGCAAGGCTAGGCAATGCACGGCAAGGCAAGGAAAGAGTAACGCAAGGCAATGCACGGTCAGGCGAGGCAAGGCTAAGGCACGACAACGCAAGGCTAGGCAATGCACGGCTACGCAAGGAAAGAGTAACGGAAGGAGAGGAAGGCAAGGCAAAGCAAGGCAAGGCAAGTGTAACAAAAGGCAAGGCACGGCAAGGGGAAACAAGGGTAAGGCACGGCAACGCACGGCTAGGCAATGCACGGCCAAGCAAGGAAAGGGTAACGCAAGGCAAGGCACGGTGAGGAAAGGCAAGGCTAAGGCACGACAATGCAGGGCTAGGCAATGCACGGCAAGGGAAGGAAAGCATAACGCAAGGCAAGGCACGGTCAGGCGAGGCAAGGCTAATGCACGACAACGCAAGGCTAGGCAGTGCTCGGCAAGGCAAGGAAAGAGTAACGGAAGGAAAGAAAGGCAAGGGAAAGCAAGGGAAGGCAAGGGTAACGGAAGGAACGGCACGGTAAGGGGAAACAAGGCTAAGGCACGACAACGCAGGACTAGGCAATGCACGGCAAGGCAAAGAAAGCGTAACGCAAGGCAAGGCACGGTCAGGCGAGGCAAGGCTAATGCACGACAACGCAAGGCTAGGCAATGCACGGCTAGGCAACGAAAGAGTAACGGAAGGAGAGGAAGGCAAGGCAAAGCAAGGCAAGGCAAGTGTAACAAAAGGGAAGGCACGGCAAGGGGAAACAAGGGTAAGGCACGGCAACGCACGGCTAGGCAATGCACGGCCAAGCAAAGAAAGGGTAACGCAAGGCAAGGCACGGTGAGGAGAGGCAAGGCTAATGCACGACAATGCAGGGCTAGGCAATGCACGGCAAGGCAAGGAAAACATAACGCAAAGCAAGGCACGGTCAGGCGAGGCAAGGCTAATGCACGACAACGCAAGGCTAGGCAGTGCTCGGCAAGGCAAGGAAAGAGTAAGGGAAGGAAAGAAAGGCAAGGGAAAGCAAGGGAAGGCAAGGGTAACGGAAGGAACGGCACGGTAAGGGGAAACAAGGCTAAGGCACGACAACTCAGGACTAGGCAATGCAAGGCAAGGCAAGGAAAGGGTAACGCAAGGCAAGGCACGGTCAGGCGAGGCAAGGCTAATGCACGACAACGCAAGGCTAGGCAATGCACGGCTAGGCAAGGAAAGAGTAACGGAAGGAAAGGAAGGCAAGGCAAAGAAAGGCAAGGCAAGTGTAACGGAAGGAACGGCACAGCAAGGGGAAACAAGGCTAAGGCACGACAACGCACGGCTAGGCAGTGCACGGCTAGGCAAGGAAAGAGTAACGGAAGGAAAGAAAGGCAAGGGAAAGCAAGGGAAGGCAAGGCTAACGGAAGGAACGGCACGGTACGGGGAAACAAGGCTAAGGCACGACAACGCAGGACTAGGCAATGCACGGCAAGGCAAAGAAAGGGTAACGCAAGGCAAGGCACGGTCAGGCGACGCAAGGCTAAGGCACGACAACGCAAGGCTAGGCAATGCACGGAAGGTAAGTAAAGAGTAACGGAAGGCAAGGAAGGCAAGGGAAAGCAAGGGTAGGCAAGGGCAACGGACGGAACGGCACGTTAAGGGGAAACAAGCCTAAGGCACGACAACGCAGGACTAGGCAATGCACGGCAAGGCAAGGAAAGGGTAACGCAAGGCAAGGCACGGTCAGGCGAGGCAACGCTAATGCACGAAAAAGCACGGCTAGGCAATGCACGGCAAGGCAAGGAAAGGGTAACGCAAGGCAAGGCACGGTCAGGCGAGGCAAGGCTAATGCACGACAACGCAAGACTAGGCAATGCACGGCAAGGCAAGGAAAGGGTAACGCAAGGCAATGCACGGTCAGTCGAGGCAAGGCTAATGCACGACAACGCAAGGCTAGGCAGTGCTCGGCAAGGCAAGGAAAGAGTAACGGAAGGAAAGAAAGGCAAGGGAAAGCAAGGGAAGGCAAGGGTAACGGAAGGAACGGCACGGTAAGGGGAAACAAGGCTAAGGCACGACAACGCAGGACTAGGCAATGCACAGCAAGGCAAAGAAAGGGTAACGCAAGGCAAGGCACGGTCAGGCGAGGCAAGGCTAATGCACGACAACGCAAGGCTAGGCAATGCACGGCTAGGCAAGGAAAGAGTAACGGAAGGAGAGGAAGGCAAGGCAAAGCAAGCCAAGGCAAGTGTAACAAAAGGCAAGGCACGGCAAGGGGAAACAAGGGTAAGGCACGGCAACGCACGGCTAGGCAATGCACGGCCAAGCAAGTTAAGGGTAACGCAAGGCAAGGCACGGTGAGGAAAGGCAAGGCTAATGCACGACAATGCAGGGCTAGGCAATGCACGGCAAGGCAAGGAAAGCATAACGCAAGGCAAGGCACGGTCAGGCGAGGCAAGGCTAATGCACGACAACGCAAGGCTAGGCAGTGTTCGGCAAGGCAAGGAAAGAGTAACGGAAGGAAAGAAAGGCAAGGGAAAGCAAGGGAATGCAAGGGTAACGGAAGGAACGGCACGGTAAGGGGAAACAAGGCTAAGGCACGACAACGCAGGATTAGGCAATGCACGGCAAGGCAAGGAAAGGGTAACGCAAGGCAAGGCACGGTCAGGCGAGGCAAGGCTAAGGCAGGACAACGCAAGGCTAGGCAATGCACGGAAGGCAAGCAAAGAGTAACGGAAGGCAAGGAAGGCAAGGGAAGGCAAAGGTAAAGGAAGGAACGGCACGGTAAGCGGAAACAAGGCTAAGGCACGACAACTCAGGACTAGGCAATGCAAGGCAAGGCAAGGAAAGGGTAACGCAAGGCAAGGCACGGTCAGGCGAGGCAAGGCTAATGCACGACAACGCAAGGCTAGGCAATGCACGGCTAGGCAAGGAAAGAGTAACGGAAGGAAAGGAAGGCAAGGCAAAGAAAGGCAAGGCAAGTGTAACGGAAGGAACGGCACAGCAAGGGGAAACAAGGCTAAGGCACGACAACGCACGGCTAGGCAGTGCACGGCTAGGCAAGGAAAGAGTAACGGAAGGCAAGGAAGGCAAGGGAAAGCAAGGGTAGGCAAGGGCAACGGACGGAACGGCACGTTAAGGGGAAACAAGCCTAAGGCACGACAACGCAGGACTAGGCAATGCACGGCAAGGCAAGGAAAGGGTAACGCAAGGCAAGGCACGGTCAGGCGAGGCAACGCTAATGCACGAAAAAGCACGGCTAGGCAATGCACGGCAAGGCAAGGAAAGCATAACGCAAGGCAAGGCACGGTCAGGCGAGGCAAGGCTAATGCACGACAACGCAAGGCTAGGCAGTGCTCGGCAAGGCAAGGAAAGAGTAAGGGAAGGAAAGAAAGGCAAGGGAAAGCAAGGGAAGGCAAGGGTAACGGAAGGAACGGCACGGTAAGGGGAAACAAGGCTAAGGCACGACAACGCAGGACTAGGCAATGCACGGCAAGGCAAAGAAAGCGTAACGCAAGGCAAGGCACGGTCAGGCGAGGCAAGGCTAATGCACGACAACGCAAGGCTAGGCAATGCACGGCTAGGCAAGGAAAGAGTAACGGAAGGAGAGGAAGGCAAGGCAAAGCAAGGCAAGGCAAGTGTAACAAAAGGCAAGGCACGGCAAGGGGAAACAAGGGTAAGGCACGGCAACGCACGGCTAGGCAATGCACGGCCAAGCAAGGAAAGGGTAACGCAAGGCAAGGCACGGTCAGGCGAGGCAAGGCTAAGGCAGGACAACGCAAGGCTAGGAAATGCACGGAAGGCAAGCAAAGAGTAACGGAAGGCAAGGAAGGCAAGGGAAGGCAAAGGTAAAGGAAGGAACGGCACGGTAAGCGGAAACAAGGCTAAGGCACGACAACTCAGGACTAGGCAATGCACGGCAAGGGAAGGAAAGGGTAACGCAAGGCAATGCACGGTCAGGCGAGGCAAGGCTAATGCACGACAACGCAAGGCTAGGCAGTGCTCGGCAAGGCAAGGAAAGAGTAACGGAAGGAAAGAAAGGCAAGGGAAAGCAAGGGAAAGCAAGGGTAACGGAAGGAACGGCACGGTAAGGGGAAACAAGGCTAAGGCACGACAACGCAGGACTAGGCAATGCACGGCAAGGCAAGGAAAGGGTAACGCAAGGCAAGGCACGGTCAGGCGAGGCAAGGCTAAGGCAGGACAACGCAAGGCTAGGAAATGCACGGAAGGCAAGCAAAGAGTAACGGAAGGCAAGGAAGGCAAGGGAAGGCAAAGGTAAAGGAAGGAACGGCACGGTAAGCGGAAACAAGGCTAAGGCACGACAACTCAGGACTAGGCAATGCACGGCAAGGGAAGGAAAGGGTAACGCAAGGCAATGCACGGTCAGGCGAGGCAATGCTAATGCACGACAACGCAAGGCTAGGCAGTGCTCGGCAAGGCAAGGAAAGAGTAACGGAAGGAAAGAAAGGCAAGGGAAAGCAAGGGAAGGAAAGGGTAACGGAAGCAACGGCACGGTAAGGGGAAACAAGGCTAAGGCACGACAACGCAGGACTAGGCAATGCACGGCAAGGCAAGGAAAGGGTAACGCAAGGCAAGGCACGGTCAGGCGAGGCAAGGCTAAGGAACGACAACGCAAGTCTAGGCAGTGCACGGCTAGGGAAGGAAAGAGTAACGGAAGGAGAGGAAAGCAAGGCAAAGCAAGGCAAGGCAAGTGTAACAAAAGGCAAGCCACGGCAAGGGGAAACAAGGGTAAGGCACGGCAACGCACGGCTAGGCAATGCATGGCAAGGCAAGGAAAGGGTAACGCAAAGCAAGGCACGGTGAGGCAAGGGAAGGCTAATGCACGACAACGCTCGGCTAGGCAATGCACGGCAAGGCAAGGAAAGGGTAACGCAAGGCAAGGCACTGTCAGGCGAGCCAAGGCTAAGGCACGACAACGCAAGTCTAGGCAGTGGACGGCTAGGCAAGGAACGAGTAACGGAAGGAAAGGAAGGCAAGGCAAAGTAAGGCAAGGCAAGTGTAACGGAAGAAACGGCACAGCAAGGGGAAACAAGGCTAAGGCAAGACAACGCACGGCTAGGCAATGCACGGCAAGGGAAGGAAAGGGTAACGCAAGGCAAGGCACGGTCAGGCGAGGCAAGGCTAATGCACGACAACGCAAGGGTAGGCAATGCACGGCTAGGCAAGGAAAGAGTAACGGAAGGAAAGGAAGGCAAAGCAAAGCAAGGCAAGGCAAGTGTAACAAAAGGCACGGCACGGCAAGGGGAAACAAGGGTAAGGCACGACAACGCAAGGCTAGGCAGTGCACGGCAAGGCAAGGAAAGGGTAACGCAAGGCAAGGTACGGTGAGGCAAGGGAAGGCTAATGCACGACAACGCAAGGCTAGCCAGTGCACGGCTAGGCAAGGAAAGAGTAACGGAAGGAAAGGAAGGCAAGGCAAAGAAAGGCAAGGCAAGTGTAACGGAAGGAACGGCACAGCAAGGGGAAACAAGGCTAAGGCACGACAACGCACGGCTAGGCAGTGCACGGCTAGGCAAGGAAAGAGTAACGGAAGGAAAGAAAGGCAAGGGAAAGCAAGGGAAGGCAAGGCTAACGGAAGGAACGGCACGGTACGGGGAAACAAGGCTAAGGCACGACAACGCAGGACTAGGCAATGCACGGCAAGGCAAAGAAAGGGTAACGCAAGGCAAGGCACGGTCAGGCGACGCAAGGCTAAGGCACGACAACGCAAGGCTAGGCAATGCACGGAAGGTAAGTAAAGAGTAACGGAAGGCAAGGAAGGCAAGGGAAAGCAAGGGGAGGCAAGGGCAACGGACGGAACGGCACGTTAAGGGGAAACATGCCTAAGGCACGACAACGCAGGACTAGGCAATGCACGGCAAGGCAAGGAAAGGGAAACGCAAGGCAAGGCACGGTCAGGCGAGGCAACGCTAATGCACGAAAAAGCACGGCTAGGCAATGCACGGCAAGGCAAGGAAAGGGTAACGCAAGGCAAGGCACGGTCAGGCGAGGCAAGGCTAATGCACGACAACGCAAGGCTAGGCAATGCACGGCAAGGCAAGGAAAGGGTAACGCAAGGCAATGCACGGTCAGGCGAGGCAAGGCTAATGCACGACAACGCAAGGCTAGGCAGTGCTCGGCAAGGCAAGGAAAGAGTAACGGAAGGAAAGAAAGGCAAGGGAAAGGAAGGGAAGGCAATGGTAACGGAAGGAACGGCACGGTAAGGGGAAACAAGGCTAAGGCACGACAACGCAGGACGAGGCAATGCACGGCAAGGCAAAGAAAGGGTAACGCAAGGCAAGGCACGGTCAGGCGAGGCAAGGCTAATGCACGACAACGCAAGGCTAGGCAATGCACGGCTAGGCAAGGAAAGAGTAACGGAAGGAGAGGAAGGCAAGGCAAAGCAAGGCAAGGCAAGTGTAACAAAAGGCAAGGCACGGCAAGGGGAAACAAGGGTAAGGCACGGCAACGCACGGCTAGGCAATGCATGGCAAGGCAAGGAAAGGGTAACGCAAAGCAAGGCACGGTGAGGCAAGGGAAGGCTAATGCACGAAAACGCTCGGCTAGTCAATGCACGGCAAGGCAAGGAAAGGGTAACGTAAGGCAAGGCACGGTCAGGCGAGCCAAGGCTAAGGCACGACAACGCAAGGCTAGGCAGTGCACGGCTAGGCAAGGAAAGAGTAACGGAAGGAAAGGAAGGGAAGGCAAAATAAGGCAAGGCAAGTGTAACGGAAGAAACGGCACAGCAAGGGGAAACAAGGCTAAGGCAAGACAACGCACGGCTAGGCAATGCACGGCAAGGCAAGGAAAGGGTAACGCAAGGCAATGCACGGTCAGGCGAGGCAAGGCTAATGCACCACAACGCAAGGCTAGGCAGTGCTCGGCAAGGCAAGGAAAGAGTAACGGAAGGAAAGAAAGGCAAGGGAAAGCAAGGGAAGGCAAGGGTAACGGAAGGAACGGCACGGTAAGGGGAAACAAGGCTAAGGTACGACAACGCAGGACTAGGCAATGCACGGCAAGGCAAAGAAAGCGTAACGCAAGGCAAGGCACGGTCAGGCGAGGCAAGGCTAATGCACGACAACGCAAGGCTAGGCAATGCACGGCTAGGCAAGGAAAGAGTAACGGAAGGAGAGGAAGGCAAGGCAAAGCAAGGCAAGGCAAGTGTAACAAAAGGCAAGGCACGGCAAGCGGAAACAAGGGTAAGGCACGGCAACGCACGGCTAGGCAATGCACGGCCAAGCAAGGAAAGGGTAACGCAAGGCAAGGCACGGTGAGGAAAGGCAAGGCTAATGCACGACAATGCAGGGCTAGGCAATGCACGGCAAGGCAAGGAAAGCATAACGCAAGGCAAGGCACGGTCAGGCGAGGCAAGGCTAATGCACGACAACGCAAGGCTAGGCAGTGCTCGGCAAGGCAAGGAAAGAGTAACGGAAGGAAAGAAAGGCAAGGGAAAGCAAGGGAAGGCAAGGGTAACGGAAGGAACGGCACGGTAAGGGGAAACAAGGCTAAGGCACGACAACTCAGGACTAGGCAATGCACGGCAAGGCAAGGAAAGGGTAACGCAAGGCAAGGCACGGTCAGGCGAGACAAGGCTAAGGCAGGACAACGCAAGGCTAGGAAATGCACGGAAGGCAAGCAAAGAGTAACGGAAGGCAAGGAAGGGAAGGGAAGGCAAAGGTAAAGGAAGGAACGGCACGGTAAGCGGAAAGAAGGCTAAGGCACGACAACTCAGGACTAGGCAATGCACGGCAAGGGAAGGAAAGGGTAACGCAAGGCAATGCACGGTCAGGCGAGGCAAGGCTAATGCACGACAACGCAAGGCTAGGCAGTGCTCGGCAAGGCAAGGAAAGAGTAACGGAAGGAAAGAAAGGCAAGGGAAAGCAAGGGAAGGAAAGGGTAACGGAAGCAACGGCACGGTAAGGGGAAACAAGGCTAAAGCACGACAACGCAGGACTAGGCAATGCACGGCAAGGCAAGGAAAGGGTAACGCAAAGCAAGGCACGGTGAGGCAAGGGAAGGCTAATGCACGACAACGCTCGGCTAGGCAATGCACGGCAAGGCAAGGAAAGGGTAACGCAAGGCAAGGCACTGTCAGGCGAGCCAAGGCTAAGGCACGACAACGCAAGTCTAGGCAGTGAACGGCTAGGCAAGGAACGAGTAACGGAAGGAAAGGAAGGCAAGGCAAAGTAAGGCAAGGCAAGTGTAACGGAAGAAACGGCACAGCAAGGGGAAACAAGGCTAAGGCAAGACAACGCACGGCTAGGCAATGCACGGCAAGGGAAGGAAAGGGTAACGCAAGGCAAGGCACGGTCAGGCGAGGCAAGGCTAATGCACGACAACGCAAGGCTAGGCAATGCACGGCTAGGCAAGGAAAGAGTAACGGAAGGAAAGGAAGGCAAAGCAAAGCAAGGCAAGGCAAGTGTAACAAAAGGCACGGCACGGCAAGGGGAAACAAGGGTAAGGCACGACAACGCAAGGCTAGGCAGTGCACGGCAAGGCAAGGAAAGGGTAACGCAAGGCAAGGTACGGTGAGGCAAGGGAAGGCTAATGCACGACAACGCAAGGCTAGGCAGTGCACGGCTAGGCAAGGAAAGAGTAACGGAAGGAAAGGAAGGCAAGGCAAAGAAAGGCAAGGCAAGTGTAACGGAAGGAACGGCACAGCAAGGGGAAACAAGGCTAAGGCACGACAACGCACGGCTAGGCAGTGCACGGCTAGGCAAGGAAAGAGTAACGGAAGGAAAGAAAGGCAAGGGAAAGCAAGGGAAGGCAAGGGTAACGGAAGGAACGGCACGGTAAGGGGAAACAAGGCTAAGGCACGACAACGCAGGACTAGGCAATGCACGGCAAGGCAAGGAAAGGGTAACGCAAGGCAAGGCACGGTCAGGCGAGGCAAGGCTAAGGCAGGACAACGCAAGGCTAGGCAATGCACGGAAGGCAAGCAAAGAGTAACGGAAGGCAAGGAAGGCAAGGGAAGGCAAAGGTAAAGGAAGGAACGGCACGGTAAGCGGAAACAAGGCTAAGGCACGACAACTCAGGACTAGGCAATGCACGGCAAGGCAAGGAAAGGGTAACGCAAGGCAAGGCACGGTCAGGCGAGGCAAGGCTAAGGCACGACAACGCAAGGCTAGGCAGTGCACGGCTAGGCAAGAAAAGAGTAACGGAAGGAAAGAAAGGCAAGGGAAAGCAAGGGAAGGCAAGGGTAACGGAAGGAACGGCACGGTAAGGGGAAACAAGGCTAAGGGACGAAAACGCAAGTCTAGGCAGTGCACGGCTAGGCAAGGAAAGAGTAACGGAAGGAAAGAAAGGCAAGGGAAAGCAAGGGAAGGCAAGGCTAACGGAAGGAACGGCACGGTACGGGGAAACAAGGCTAAGGCACGACAACGCAGGACTAGGCAATGCACGGCAAGGCAAGGAAAGGGTAACGCAAGGCAAGGCACGGTCAGGCGAGGCAACGCTAATGCACGAAAAAGCACGGCTAGGCAATGCACGGCAAGGCAAGGAAAGGGTAACGCAAGGCAAGGCACGGTCAGGCGAGGCAAGGCTAATGCACGACAACGCAAGGCTAGGCAATGCACGGCAAGGCAAGGAAAGAGTAACGCAAGGCAATGCACGGTCAGGCGAGGCAAGGCTAAGGCACGACAACGCAAGGCTAGGCAATGCACGGCTACGCAAGGAAAGAGTAACGGAAGGAGAGGAAGGCAAGGCAAAGCAAGGCAAGGCAAGTGTAACAAAAGGCAAGGCACGGCAAGGGGAAACAAGGGTAAGGCACGGCAACGCACGGCTAGGCAATGCACGGCCAAGCAAGGAAAGGGTAACGCAAGGCAAGGCACGGTGAGGAAAGGCAAGGCTAAGGCACGACAATGCAGGGCTAGGCAATGCACGGCAAGGGAAGGAAAGCATAACGCAAGGCAAGGCACGGTCAGGCGAGGCAAGGCTAATGCACGACAACGCAAGGCTAGGCAGTGCTCGGCAAGGCAAGGAAAGAGTAACGGAAGGAAAGAAAGGCAAGGGAAAGCAAGGGAAGGCAAGGGTAACGGAAGGAACGGCACGGTAAGGGGAAACAAGGCTAAGGCACGACAACGCAGGACTAGGCAATGCACGGCAAGGCAAAGAAAGCGTAACGCAAGGCAAGGCACGGTCAGGCGAGGCAAGGCTAATGCACGACAACGCAAGGCTAGGCAATGCACGGCTAGGCAACGAAAGAGTAACGGAAGGAGAGGAAGGCAAGGCAAAGCAAGGCAAGGCAAGTGTAACAAAAGGGAAGGCACGGCAAGGGGAAACAAGGGTAAGGCACGGCAACGCACGGCTAGGCAATGCACGGCCAAGCAAAGAAAGGGTAACGCAAGGCAAGGCACGGTGAGGAGAGGCAAGGCTAATGCACGACAATGCAGGGCTAGGCAATGCACGGCAAGGCAAGGAAAACATAACGCAAAGCAAGGCACGGTCAGGCGAGGCAAGGCTAATGCACGACAACGCAAGGCTAGGCAGTGCTCGGCAAGGCAAGGAAAGAGTAAGGGAAGGAAAGAAAGGCAAGGGAAAGCAAGGGAAGGCAAGGGTAACGGAAGGAACGGCACGGTAAGGGGAAACAAGGCTAAGGCACGACAACTCAGGACTAGGCAATGCAAGGCAAGGCAAGGAAAGGGTAACGCAAGGCAAGGCACGGTCAGGCGAGGCAAGGCTAATGCACGACAACGCAAGGCTAGGCAATGCACGGCTAGGCAAGGAAAGAGTAACGGAAGGAAAGGAAGGCAAGGCAAAGAAAGGCAAGGCAAGTGTAACGGAAGGAACGGCACAGCAAGGGGAAACAAGGCTAAGGCACGACAACGCACGGCTAGGCAGTGCACGGCTAGGCAAGGAAAGAGTAACGGAAGGAAAGAAAGGCAAGGGAAAGCAAGGGAAGGCAAGGCTAACGGAAGGAACGGCACGGTACGGGGAAACAAGGCTAAGGCACGACAACGCAGGACTAGGCAATGCACGGCAAGGCAAAGAAAGGGTAACGCAAGGCAAGGCACGGTCAGGCGACGCAAGGCTAAGGCACGACAACGCAAGGCTAGGCAATGCACGGAAGGTAAGTAAAGAGTAACGGAAGGCAAGGAAGGCAAGGGAAAGCAAGGGTAGGCAAGGGCAACGGACGGAACGGCACGTTAAGGGGAAACAAGCCTAAGGCACGACAACGCAGGACTAGGCAATGCACGGCAAGGCAAGGAAAGGGTAACGCAAGGCAAGGCACGGTCAGGCGAGGCAACGCTAATGCACGAAAAAGCACGGCTAGGCAATGCACGGCAAGGCAAGGAAAGGGTAACGCAAGGCAAGGCACGGTCAGGCGAGGCAAGGCTAATGCACGACAACGCAAGACTAGGCAATGCACGGCAAGGCAAAGAAAGGGTAACGCAAGGCAAGGCACGGTCAGGCGAGGCAAGGCTAATGCACGACAACGCAAGGCTAGGCAGTGCTCGGCAAGGCAAGGAAAGAGTAACGGAAGGAAAGAAAGGCAAGGGAAAGCAAGGGAAGGCAAGGGTAACGGAAGGAACGGCACGGTAAGGGGAAACAAGGCTAAGGCACGACAACGCAGGACTAGGCAATGCACAGCAAGGCAAAGAAAGGGTAACGCAAGGCAAGGCACGGTCAGGCGAGGCAAGGCTAATGCACGACAACGCAAGGCTAGGCAATGCACGGCTAGGCAAGGAAAGAGTAACGGAAGGAGAGGAAGGCAAGGCAAAGCAAGCCAAGGCAAGTGTAACAAAAGGCAAGGCACGGCAAGGGGAAACAAGGGTAAGGCACGGCAACGCACGGCTAGGCAATGCACGGCCAAGCAAGTTAAGGGTAACGCAAGGCAAGGCACGGTGAGGAAAGGCAAGGCTAATGCACGACAATGCAGGGCTAGGCAATGCACGGCAAGGCAAGGAAAGCATAACGCAAGGCAAGGCACGGTCAGGCGAGGCAAGGCTAATGCACGACAACGCAAGGCTAGGCAGTGCTCGGCAAGGCAAGGAAAGAGTAACGGAAGGAAAGAAAGGCAAGGGAAAGCAAGGGAATGCAAGGGTAACGGAAGGAACGGCACGGTAAGGGGAAACAAGGCTAAGGCACGACAACGCAGGATTAGGCAATGCACGGCAAGGCAAGGAAAGGGTAACGCAAGGCAAGGCACGGTCAGGCGAGGCAAGGCTAAGGCACGACAACGCAAGGCTAGGCAATGCACGGAAGGCAAGCAAAGAGTAACGGAAGGCAAGGAAGGCAAGGGAAGGCAAAGGTAAAGGAAGGAACGGCACGGTAAGCGGAAACAAGGCTAAGGCACGACAACGCAGGACTAGGCAATGCAAGGCAAGGCAAGGAAAGGGTAACGCAAGGCAAGGCACGGTCAGGCGAGGCAAGGCTAATGCACGACAACGCAAGGCTAGGCAATGCACGGCTAGGCAAGGAAAGAGTAACGGAAGGAAAGGAAGGCAAGGCAAAGAAAGGCAAGGCAAGGTAACGGAAGGAACGGCACAGCAAGGGGAAACAAGGCTAAGGCACGACAACGCACGGCTAGGCAGTGCACGGCAAGGCAAGGAAAGAGTAACGGAAGGCAAGGAAGGCAAGGGAAAGCAAGGGTAGGCAAGGGCAACGGACGGAACGGCACGTTAAGGGGAAACAAGCCTAAGGCACGACAACGCAGGACTAGGCAATGCACGGCAAGGCAAGGAAAGGGTAACGCAAGGCAAGGCACGGTCAGGCGAGGCAACGCTAATGCACGAAAAAGCACGGCTAGGCAATGCACGGCAAGGCAAGGAAAGCATAACGCAAGGCAAGGCACGGTCAGGCGAGGCAAGGCTAATGCACGACAACGCAAGGCTAGGCAGTGCTCGGCAAGGCAAGGAAAGAGTAACGGAAGGAAAGAAAGGCAAGGGAAAGCAAGGGAAGGCAAGGGTAACGGAAGGAACGGCACGGTAAGGGGAAACAAGGCTAAGGCACGACAACGCAGGACTAGGCAATGCACGGCAAGGCAAAGAAAGCGTAACGCAAGGCAAGGCACGGTCAGGCGAGGCAAGGCTAATGCACGACAACGCAAGGCTAGGCAATGCACGGCTAGGCAAGGAAAGAGTAACGGAAGGAGAGGAAGGCAAGGCAAAGCAAGGCAAGGCAAGTGTAACAAAAGGCAAGGCACGGCAAGGGGAAACAAGGGTAAGGCACGGCAACGCACGGCTAGGCAATGCACGGCCAAGCAAGGAAAGGGTAACGCAAGGCAAGGCACGGTCAGGCGAGGCAAGGCTAAGGCAGGACAACGCAAGGCTAGGCAATGCACGGAAGGCAAGCAAAGAGTAACGGAAGGCAAGGAAGGCAAGGGAAGGCAAAGGTAAAGAAAGGAACGGCACAGTAAGCGGAAACAAGGCTAAGGCACGAAAACTCAGGACTAGGCAATGCACGGCAAGGGAAGGAAAGGGTAACGCAAGGCAATGCACGGTCAGGCGAGGCAAGGCTAATGCACGACAACGCAAGGCTAGGCAGTGCTCGGCAAGGCAAGGAAAGAGTAACGGAAGGAAAGAAAGGCAAGGGAAAGCAAGGGAAGGAAGGGGTAACGGAAGCAACGGCACGGTAAGGGGAAACAAGGCTAAGGCACGACAACGCAGGACTAGGCAATGCACGGCAAGGCAAGGAAAGGGTAACGCAAGGCAAGGCACGGTGAGGGGAGGCAAGGCTAAGGAACGACAACGCAAGTCTAGGCAGTGCACGGCTAGGCAAGGAAAGAGTAACGGAAGGAGAGGAAAGCAAGGCAAAGCAAGGCAAGGCAAGTGTAACAAAAGGCAAGCCACGGCAAGGGGAAACAAGGGTAAGGCACGGCAACGCACGGCTAGGCAATGCATGGCAAGGCAAGGAAAGGGTAACGCAAAGCAAGGCACGGTGAGGCAAGGGAAGGCTAATGCACGACAACGCTCGGCTAGGCAATGCACGGCAAGGCAAGGAAAGGGTAACGCAAGGCAAGGCACTGTCAGGCGAGCCAAGGCTAAGGCACGACAATGCAAGTCTAGGCAGTGCACGGCTAGGCAAGGAAAGAGTAACGGAAGCAAAGGAAGGCAAGGCAAAGTAAGGCAAGGCAAGTGTAACGGAAGAAACGGCACAGCAAGGGGAAACAAGGCTAAGGCAAGACAACGCACGGCTGGGCAATTCACGGCAAGGGAAGGAAAGGGTAACGCAAGGCAAGGCACGGTCAGGCGAGGCAAGGCTAATGCACGACAACGCAAGGCTAGGCAATGCACGGCTAGGCAAGGAAAGAGTAACGGAAGGAAAGGAAGGCAAAGCAAAGCAAGGCAAGGCAAGTGTAACAAAAGGCACGGCACGGCAAGGGGAAACAAGGGTAAGGCACGACAACGCAAGGCTAGGCAGTGCACGGCAAGGCAAGGAAAGGGTAACGCAAGGCAAGGTACGGTGAGGCAAGGGAAGGCTAATGCACGACAACGCAAGGCTAGGCAGTGCACGGCTAGGCAAGGAAAGAGTAACGGAAGGAAAGGAAGGCAAGGCAAAGAAAGGCAAGGCAAGTGTAACGGAAGGAACGGCACAGCAAGGGGAAACAAGGCTAAGGCACGACAACGCACGGCTAGGCAGTGCACGGCTAGGCAAGGAAAGAGTAACGGAAGGAAAGAAAGGCAAGGGAAAGCAAGGGAAGGCAAGGGTAACGGAAGGAACGGCACGGTAAGGGGAAACAAGGCTAAGGCACGGCAACGCACGGCTAGGCAATGCACGGCAAGGCAAGGAAAGGGTAACGCAAGGCAAGGCACGGTCAGGCGAGGCAACGCTAATGCACGAAAAAGCACGGCTTGGCAATGCACGGCAAGGCAAGGAAAGGGTAACGCAAGGCAAGGCACGGTCAGGCGAGGCAAGGCTAATGCACGACAACGCAAGGCTAGGCAATGCACGGCAAGGCAAGGAAAGGGTAACGCAAAGCAAGTCACGGTCATGCGAGGCAAGGCTAATGCACGACAACGCAAGGCTAGGCAGTGCACGGCTAGGCAAGGAAAGAGTAACGGAAGGAAAGGAAGGCAAGGCAAAGCAAGGCAAGGCAAGTGTAACAAAAGGCACGTAACGGCAAGGGGAAACAAGGCTAAGGCACGGCAACGCACGGCTAGGCAATGCACGGCCAGGCAAGGAAAGGGTAACGCACGGCAAGGCACGGTGAGGCAAGGCAAGTCTAATGCACGAAAATGCAGGGCTAGGCAATGCACGGCAAGGCAAGGAAAGGGAAACGCAGGGCAAGGCACGGTCAGGCGAGGCAAGGCTAATGCACGACAACGCAAGGCTAGGCAGTGCACGGCAAGGCAAGGAAAGAGTAACGGAAGGCACGAAAGGCAAGGCAAAGCCAGGCAAGTCAAGTGTAACAAAAGGCACGGCACGGCAAGGGGAAACAAGGCTAAGGCAAGACAACACACGGCTAGGCAATGCACGGCAAGGCAAGCAAAGAGTAACGGAAGGCAAGGAAGGCAAGGGAAAGCAAGGGGAGGCAAGGGTAACGGAAGGAACGGCACAGTAAGGGGAAACAAGGCTAAGGCAGGACAACGCAGGACTAGGCAATGCAGGGAAAGGCAAAGAAAGGGTAACGCAAGGCAAGGCACGGTCAGGCGAGGCAAGGCTAATGCACGACAACGCAAGGCTAGGCAATGCACGGAAGGCTAGGAAAGAGTAACGGAAGGCAAGGAAGGCACGGGAAAGCAAGTGTAGGCAAGGGTAACGGAAGGAACGGCACGGTAAGGGTAAACAAGCCTAAGGCACGACAACGCAGGACTAGGCAATGCACGACAAGGGAAGGAAAGGGTAACGCAAAGCAAGTCACGGTCAGGCGAGGCAAGGCTAATGCACGACAACGCAAGGCTAGGCAGTGCACGGCTAGGCAAGGAAAGAGTAACGGAAGGAAAGGAAGGCAAGGCAAAGCAAGGCAAGGCAAGTGTAACAAAAGGCACGTAACGGCAAGGGGAAACAAGGCTAAGGCACGGCAACGCACGGCTAGGCAATGCACGGCCAGGCAAGGAAAGGGTAACGCACGGCAAGGCACGGTGAGGCAAGGCAAGTCTAATGCACGACAATGCAGGGCTAGGCAATGCACGGCAAGGCAAGGAAAGGGAAACGCAGGGCAAGGCACGGTCAGGCGAGGCAAGGCTAATGCACGACAACGCAAGGCTAGGCAGTGCACGGCAAGGCAAGGAAAGAGTAACGGAAGGAACGAAAGGCAAGGCAAAGCCAGGCAAGTCAAGTGTAACAAAAGGCACGGCACGGCAAGGGGAAACAACGCTAAGGCAAGACAACGCACGGCTAGGCAATGCACGGCAAGGCAAGCAAAGAGTAACGGAAGGCAAGGAAGGCAAGGGAAAGCAAGGGAAGGCAAAGGTAACGGAAGGAACGGCACAGCAAGGGGAAACAAGGCTAAGGCACGACAACGCACGGCTAGGCAGTGCACGGCTAGGCAAGGAAAGAGTAACGGAAGGAAAGAAAGGCAAGGGAAAGCAAGGGAAGGCAAGGGTAACGGAAGGAACGGCACGGTAAGGGGAAACAAGGCTAAGGCACGACAACGCAGGACTAGGCAATGCACGGCAAGGCAAGGAAAGGGTAACGCAAGGCAAGGCACGGTCAGGCGAGGCAAGGCTAAGGCAGGACAACGCAAGGCTAGGCAATGCACGGAAGGCAAGCAAAGAGTAACGGAAGGCAAGGAAGGCAAGGGAAGGCAAAGGTAAAGGAAGGAACGGCACGGTAAGCGGAAACAAGGCTAAGGCACGACAACTCAGGACTAGGCAATGCACGGCAAGGCAAGGAAAGGGTAACGCAAGGCAAGGCACGGTCAGGCGAGGCAAGGCTAAGGCACGACAACGCAAGGCTAGGCAGTGCACGGCTAGGCAAGAAAAGAGTAACGGAAGGAAAGAAAGGCAAGGGAAAGCAAGGGAAGGCAAGGGTAACGGAAGGAACGGCACGGTAAGGGGAAACAAGGCTAAGGGACGAAAACGCAAGTCTAGGCAGTGCACGGCTAGGCAAGGAAAGAGTAACGGAAGGAGAGGAAAGCAAGGCAAAGGAAGGCAAGGCAAGTGTAACAAAAGGCAAGCCACGGCAAGGGGAAACAAGGCTAAGGCAAGACAACGCACGGCTAGGCAATGCACGGCAAGGGAAGGAAAGGGTAACGCAAGGCAAGGCACGGTCAGCCGAGGCAAGGCTAAGGCACGACAACGCAAGGCTAGGCAGTGCACGGCTAGGCAAGGAAAGAGTAACGGAAGGAAAGGAAGGCAAGGCAAAGAAAGGCAAGGCAAGTGTAACGGAAGGAACGGCAAAGCAAGGAGAAACAAGGCTAAGGCACGACAACGCACGGCTAGGCAGTGCACGGCTAGGCAAGGAACGAGTAACGGAAGGAGAGGAAAGCAAGGCAAAGCAAGGCAAGGCAAGTGTAACAAAAGGCAAGCCACGGCAAGGGGAAACAAGGCTAAGGCAAGACAACGCACGGCTAGGCAATGCACGGCAAGGGAAGGAAAGGGTACCGCAAGGCAAGGCACGGTCAGGCGAGGCAAGGCTAAGGCACGACAACGCAAGGCTAGGTAGTGCACGGCTAGGCAAGGAAAGAGTAACGGAAGGAAAGGAAGGCAAGGCAAAGAAAGGCAAGGCAAGTGTAACGGAAGGAACGGCACAGCAAGGGGAAACAAGGCTAAGGCACGACAACGCACGGCTAGGCAGAGCACGGCTAGGCAAGGAAAGAGTAACGGAAGGAAAGAAAGGCAAGGGAAAGCAAGGGAAGGCAAGGGTTACGGAAGGAACGGCACGGTAAGGGGAAACAAGGGTAAGGCACGACAACGCAGGACTAGGCAATGCACGGCAAGGCAAGGAAAGGGTAACGCAAGGCAAGGCACGGTCAGGCGAGGCAACGCTAATGCACGAAAAAGCACGGCTAGGCAATGCACGGCAAGGCAAGGAAAGGGTAACGCAAGGCAAGGCACGGTCAGGCGAGGCAAGGCTAATGCACGACAACGCAAGGCTAGGCAATGCACGGCAAGGCAAGGAAAGGGTAACGCAAGGCAATGCACGGTCAGGCGAGGCAAGGCTAATGCACGACAACGCAAGGCTAGGCAGTGCTCGGCAAGGCAAGGAAAGAGTAACGGAAGGAAAGAAAGGCAAGGGAAAGCAAGGGAAGGCAAGGGTAACGGAAGGAACGGCACGGTAAGGGGAAACAAGGCTAAGGCACGACAACGCAGGACTAGGCAATGAACGGCAAGGCAAAGAAAGGGTAACGCAAGGCAAGGCACGGTCACGCGAGGCAAGGCTAATGCACGACAACGCAAGGCTAGGCAATGCACGGCTAGGCAAGGAAAGAGTAACGGAAGGAGAGGAAGGCAAGGCAAAGCAATGCAAGGCAAGTGTATCAAAAGGCAAGGCACGGCAAGGGGAAACAAGGGTAAGGCACGGCAACGCACGGCCAGGCAATGCACGGCTAGGCAAGGAAAGAGTAACGGAAGGAAAGAAAGGCAAGGGAAAGCAAGGGAAGGCAAGGGTAACGGAAGGAACGGCACGGTAAGGGGAAACAAGGCTAAGGCACGACAACGCAGGACTAGGCAATGCACGGCAAGGCAAGGAAAGGGTAACGCAAGGCAAGGCACGGTCAGGCGAGGCAAGGCTAAGGCAGGACAACGCAAGGCTAGGCAATGCACGGAAGGCACGCAAAGAGTAACGGAAGGCAAGGAAGGCAAGGGAAGGCAAAGGTAAAGGAAGGAACGGCACGGTAAGCGGAAACAAGGCTAAGGCACGAAAACTCAGGACTAGGCAATGCACGGCAAGGGAAGGAAAGGGTAACGCAAGGCAATGCACGGTCAGGCGAGGCAAGGCTAATGCACGACAACGCAAGGCTAGGCAGTGCTCGGCAAGGCAAAGAAAGAGTAACGGAAGGAAAGAAAGGCAAGGGAAAGCAAGGGAAGGAAAGGGTAACGGAAGCAACGGCACGGTAAGGGGAAACAAGGCTAAGGCACCACAACGCAGGACTAGGCAATGCACGGCAAGGCAAGGAAAGGGTAACGCAAGGCAAGGCACGGTGAGGGGAGGCAAGGCTAAGGAACGACAACGCAAGTCTAGGCAGTGCACGGCTAGGCAAGGAAAGAGTAACGGAAGGAGAGGAAAGCAAGGCAAAGCAAGGCAAGGCAAGTGTAACAAAAGGCAAGCCACGGCAAGGGGAAACAAGGGTAAGGCACGGCAACGCACGGCTAGGCAATGCATGGCAAGGCAAGGAAAGGGTAACGCAAAGCAAGGCACGGTGAGGCAAGGGAAGGCTAATGCACGACAACGCTCGGCTAGGCAATGCACGGCAAGGCAAGGAAAGGGTAACGCAAGGCAAGGCACTGTCAGGCGAGCCAAGGCTAAGGCACGACAACGCAAGTCTAGGCAGTGCACGGCTAGGCAAGGAAAGAGTAACGGAAGGAAAGGAAGGCAAGGCAAAGTAAGGCAAGGCAAGTGTAACGGAAGAAACGGCACAGCAAGGGGAAACAAGGCTAAGGCAAGACAACCTACGGCTGGGCAATTCACGGCAAGGGAAGGAAAGGGTAACGCAAGGCAAGGCACGGTCAGGCGAGGCAAGGCTAATGCACGACAACGCAAGGCTAGGCAATGCACGGCTAGGCAAGGAAAGAGTAACGGAAGGAAAGGAAGGCAAAGCAAAGCAAGGCAAGGCAAGTGTAACAAAAGGCACGGCACGGCAAGGGGAAACAAGGGTAAGGCACGACAACGCAAGGCTAGGCAGTGCACAGCAAGGCAAGGAAAGGGTAACGCAAGGCAAGGTACGGTGAGGCAAGGGAAGGCTAATGCACGACAACGCAAGGCTAGGCAGTGCACGGCTAGGCAAGGAAAGAGTAACGGAAGGAAAGGAAGGCAAGGCAAAGAAAGGCAAGGCAAGTGTAACGGAAGGAACGGCACAGCAAGGGGAAACAAGGCTAAGGCAGGACAACGCACGGCTAGGCAGTGCACGGCTAGGCAAGGAAAGAGTAACGGAAGGAAAGAAAGGCAAGGGAAAGCAAGGGAAGGCAAGGGTAACGGAAGGAACGGCACGGTAAGGGGAAACAAGGATAAGGCACGACAACGCACGACTAGGCAATGCACGGCAAGGCAAGGAAAGGGTAACGCAAGGCAAGGCACGGTCAGGCGAGGCAACGCTAATGCACGAAAAAGCACGGCTAGGCAATGCACGGCAAGGCAAGGAAAGGGTAACGCAAGGCAAGGCACGGTCAGGCGAGGCAAGGCTAATGCACGACAACGCAAGGCTAGGCAATGCACGGCAAGGCAAGGAAAGGGTAACGCAAAGCAAGTCACGGTCATGCGAGGCAAGGCTAATGCACGACAACGCAAGGCTAGGCAGTGCACGGCTAGGCAAGGAAAGAGTAACGGAAGGAAAGGAAGGCAAGGCAAAGCAAGGCAAGGCAAGTGTAACAAAAGGCACGTAACGGCAAGGGGAAACAAGGCTAAGGCACGGCAACGCACGGCTAGGCAATGCACGGCCAGGCAAGGAAAGGGTAACGCACGGCAAGGCACGGTGAGGCAAGGCAAGTCTAATGCACGAAAATGCAGGGCTAGGCAATGCACGGCAAGGCAAGGAAAGGGAAACGCAGGGCAAGGCACGGTCAGGCGAGGCAAGGCTAATGCACGACAACGCAAGGCTAGGCAGTGCACGGCAAGGCAAGGAAAGAGTAACGGAAGGCACGAAAGGCAAGGCAAAGCCAGGCAAGTCAAGTGTAACAAAAGGCACGGCACGGCAAGGGGAAACAAGGCTAAGGCAAGACAACACACGGCTAGGCAATGCACGGCAAGGCAAGGAAAGAGTAACGGAAGGAAAGAAAGGCAAGGGAAAGCAAGGGGAGGCAAGGGTAACGGAAGGAACGGCACGGTAAGGGGAAACAAGGCTAAGGCACGACAACGCAGGACTAGGCAATGCACGGCAAGGCAAAGAAAGCGTAACGCAAGGCAAGGCACGGTCAGGCGAGGCAAGGCTAATGCACGACAACGCAAGGCTAGGCAATGCACGGCTAGGCAAGGAAAGAGTATCGGAAGGAGAGGAAGGCAAGGCAAAGCAAGGCAAGGCAAGTGTAACAAAAGGCAAGGCACGGCAAGGGGAAACAAGGGTAAGGCACGGCAACGCACGGCTAGGCAATGCACGGCCAAGCAAGGAAAGGGTAACGCAAGGCAAGGCACGGTGAGGAAAGGCAAGGCTAATGCACGACAATGCAGGGCTAGGCAATGCACGGCAAGGCAAGGAAAGCATAACGCAAGGCAAGGCACGGTCAGGCGAGGCAAGGCTAATGCACGACAACGCAAGGCTAGGCAGTGCTCGGCAAGGCAAGGAAAGAGTAACGGAAGGAAAGAAAGGCAAGGGAAAGCAAGGGAAGGCAATGGTAACGGAAGGAACGGCACGGTAAGGGGAAACAAGGCTAAGGCACGACAACGCAGGACTAGGCAATGCACGGCAAGGCAAGGAAAGGGTAACGCAAGGCAAGGCACGGTCAGGCGAGGCAAGGCTAAGGCAGGACAACGCAAGGCTAGGCAATGCACGGAAGGCAAGCAAAGAGTAACGGAAGGCAAGGAAGGCAAGGGAAGGCAAAGGTAAAGGAAGGAACGGCACAGTAAGCGGAAACAAGGCTAAGGCACGAAAACTCAGGACTAGGCAATGCACGGCAAGGGAAGGAAAGGGAAACGCAAGGCAATGCACGGTCAGGCGAGGCAAGGCTAATGCACGACAACGCAAGGCTAGGCAGTGCTCGGCAAGGCAAGGAAAGAGTAACGGAAGGAAAGAAAGGCAAGGGAAAGCAAGGGAAGGAAAGGGTAACGGAAGCAACGGCACGGTAAGGGGAAACAAGGCTAAGGCACGACAACGCAGGACTAGGCAATGCACGGCAAGGCAAGGAAAGGGTAACGCAAGGCAAGGCACGGTGAGGGGAGGCAAGGCTAAGGAACGACAACGCAAGTCTAGGCAGTGCACGGCTAGGCATGGAAAGAGTAACGGAAGGAGAGGAAAGCAAGGCAAAGCAAGGCAAGGCAAGTGTAACAAAAGGCAAGCCACGGCAAGGGGAAACAAGGGTAAGGCACGGCAACGCACGGCTAGGCAATGCATGGCAAGGCAAGGAAAGGGTAACGCAAAGCAAGGCACGGTGAGGCAAGGGAAGGCTAATGCACGACAACGCTCGGCTAGGCAATGCACGGCAAGGCAAGGAAAGGGTAACGCAAGGCAAGGCACTGTCAGGCGAGCCAAGGCTAAGGCACGACAACGCAAGTCTAGGCAGTGCACGGCTAGGCAAGGAAAGAGTAACGGAAGGAAAGGAAGGCAAGGCAAAGTAAGGCAAGGCAAGTGTAACGGAAGAAACGGCACAGCAAGGGGAAACAAGGCTAAGGCAAGACAACGCACGGCTGGGCAATTCACGGCAAGGGAAGGAAAGGGTAACGCAAGGCAAGGCACGGTCAGGCGAGGCAAGGCTAATGCACGACAACGCAAGGCTAGGCAATGCACGGCTAGGCAAGGAAAGAGTAACGGAAGGAAAGGAAGGCAAAGCAAAGCAAGGCAAGGCAAGTGTAACAAAAGGCACGGCACGGCAAGGGGAAACAAGGGTAAGGCACGACAACGCAAGGCTAGGCAGTGCACGGCAAGGCAAGGAAAGGGTAACGCAAGGCAAGGTACGGTGAGGCAAGGGAAGGCTAATGCACGACAACGCAAGGCTAGGCAGTGCACGGCTAGGCAAGGAAAGAGTAACGGAAGGAAAGGAAGGCAAGGCAAAGAAAGGCAAGGCAAGTGTAACGGAAGGAACGGCACAGCAAGGGGAAACAAGGCTAAGGCAGGACAACGCACGGCTAGGCAGTGCACGGCTAGGCAAGGAAAGAGTAACGGAAGGAAAGAAAGGCAAGGGAAAGCAAGGGAAGGCAAGGGTAACGGAAGGAACGGCACGGTAAGGGGAAACAAGGCTAAGGCACGACAACGCAGGACTAGGCAATGCACGGCAAGGCAAGGAAAGGGTAACGCAAGGCAAGGCACGGTCAGGCGAGGCAAGGCTAAGGCAGGACAACGCAAGGCTAGGCAATGCACGGAAGGCAAGCAAAGAGTAACGGAAGGCAAGGAAGGCAAGGGAAGGCAAAGGTAAAGGAAGGAACGGCACGGTAAGCGGAAACAAGGCTAAGGCACGACAACTCAGGACTAGGCAATGCACGGCAAGGCAAGGAAAGGGTAACGCAAGGCAAGGCACGGTCAGGCGAGGCAAGGCTAAGGCACGACAACGCAAGGCTAGGCAGTGCACGGCTAGGCAAGAAAAGAGTAACGGAAGGAAAGAAAGGCAAGGGAAAGCAAGGGAAGGCAAGGGTAACGGAAGGAACGGCACGGTAAGGGGAAACAAGGCTAAGGGACGAAAACGCAAGTCTAGGCAGTGCACGGCTAGGCAAGGAAAGAGTAACGGAAGGAGAGGAAAGCAAGGCAAAGGAAGGCAAGGCAAGTGTAACAAAAGGCAAGCCACGGCAAGGGGAAACAAGGCTAAGGCAAGACAACGCACGGCTAGGCAATGCACGGCAAGGGAAGGAAAGGGTAAGGCAAGGCAAGGCACGGTCAGCCGAGGCAAGGCTAAGGCACGACAACGCAAGGCTAGGCAGTGCACGGCTAGGCAAGGAAAGAGTAACGGAAGGAAAGGAAGGCAAGGCAAAGAAAGGCAAGGCAAGTGTAACGGAAGGAACGGCAAAGCAAGGGGAAACAAGGCTAAGGCACGACAACGCACGGCTAGGCAGTGCACGGCTAGGCAAGGAACGAGTAACGGAAGGAGAGGAAAGCAAGGCAAAGCAAGGCAAGGCAAGTGTAACAAAAGGCAAGCCACGGCAAGGGGAAACAAGGCTAAGGCAAGACAACGCACGGCTAGGCAATGCACGGCAAGGGAAGGAAAGGGTACCGCAAGGCAAGGCACGGTCAGGCGAGGCAAGGCTAAGGCACGACAACGCAAGGCTAGGTAGTGCACGGCTAGGCAAGGAAAGAGTAACGGAAGGAAAGGAAGGCAAGGCAAAGAAAGGCAAGGCAAGTGTAACGGAAGGAACGGCACAGCAAGGGGAAACAAGGCTAAGGCACGACAACGCACGGCTAGGCAGAGCACGGCTAGGCAAGGAAAGAGTAACGGAAGGAAAGAAAGGCAAGGGAAAGCAAGGGAAGGCAAGGGTTACGGAAGGAACGGCACGGTAAGGGGAAACAAGGGTAAGGCACGACAACGCAGGACTAGGCAATGCACGGCAAGGCAAGGAAAGGGTAACGCAAGGCAAGGCACGGTCAGGCGAGGCAACGCTAATGCACGAAAAAGCACGGCTAGGCAATGCACGGCAAGGCAAGGAAAGGGTAACGCAAGGCAAGGCACGGTCAGGCGAGGCAAGGCTAATGCACGACAACGCAAGGCTAGGCAATGCACGGCAAGGCAAGGAAAGGGTAACGCAAGGCAATGCACGGTCAGGCGAGGCAAGGCTAATGCACGACAACGCAAGGCTAGGCAGTGCTCGGCAAGGCAAGGAAAGAGTAACGGAAGGAAAGAAAGGCAAGGGAAAGCAAGGGAAGGCAAGGGTAACGGAAGGAACGGCACGGTAAGGGGAAACAAGGCTAAGGCACGACAACGCAGGACTAGGCAATGAACGGCAAGGCAAAGAAAGGGTAACGCAAGGCAAGGCACGGTCACGCGAGGCAAGGCTAATGCACGACAACGCAAGGCTAGGCAATGCACGGCTAGGCAAGGAAAGAGTAACGGAAGGAGAGGAAGGCAAGGCAAAGCAATGCAAGGCAAGTGTATCAAAAGGCAAGGCACAGCAAGGGGAAACAAGGGTAAGGCACGGCAACGCACGGCCAGGCAATGCACGGATAGGCAAGGAAAGAGTAACGGAAGGAAAGAAAGGCAAGGGAAAGCAAGGGAAGGCAAGGGTAACGGAAGGAACGGCACGGTAAGGGGAAACAAGGCTAAGGCACGACAACGCAGGACTAGGCAATGCACGGCAAGGCAAGGAAAGGGTAACGCAAGGCAAGGCACGGTCAGGCGAGGCAAGGCTAAGGCAGGACAACGCAAGGCTAGGCAATGCACGGAAGGCAAGCAAAGAGTAACGGAAGGCAAGGAAGGCAAGGGAAGGCAAAGGTAAAGGAAGGAACGGCACGGTAAGCGGAAACAAGGCTAAGGCACGAAAACTCAGGACTAGGCAATGCACGGCAAGGGAAGGAAAGGGTAACGCAAGGCAATGCACGGTCAGGCGAGGCAAGGCTAATGCACGACAACGCAAGGCTAGGCAGTGCTCGGCAAGGCAATGAAAGAGTAACGGAAGGAAAGAAAGGCAAGGGAAAGCAAGGGAAGGAAAGGGTAACGGAAGCAACGGCACGGTAAGGGGAAACAAGGCTAAGGTACGACAACGCAGGACTAGGCAATGCACGGCAAGGCAAGGAAAGGGTAACGCAAGGCAAGGCACGGTGAGGGGAGGCAAGGCTAAGGAACGACAACGCAAGTCTAGGCAGTGCACGGCTAGGCAAGGAAAGAGTAACGGAAGGAGAGGAAAGCAAGGCAAAGCAAGGCAAGGCTAGTGTAACAAAAGGCAAGCCACGGCAAGGGGAAACAAGGGTAAGGCACGGCAACGCACGGCTAGGCAATGCATGGCAAGGCAAGGAAAGGGTAACGCAAAGCAAGGCACGGTGAGGCAAGGGAAGGCTAATGCACGACAACGCTCGGCTAGGCAATGCACGGCAAGGCAAGGAAAGGGTAACGCAAGGCAAGGCACTGTCAGGCGAGCCAAGGCTAAGGCACGACAACGCAAGTCTAGGCAGTGCACGGCTAGGCAAGGAAAGAGTAACGGAAGGAAAGGAAGGCAAGGCAAAGTAAGGCAAGGCAAGTGTAACGGAAGAAACGGCACAGCAAGGGGAAACAAGGCTAAGGCAAGACAACCTACGGCTGGGCAATTCACGGCAAGGGAAGGAAAGGGTAACGCAAGGCAAGGCACGGTCAGGCGAGGCAAGGCTAATGCACGACAACGCAAGGCTAGGCAATGCACGGCTAGGCAAGGAAAGAGTAACGGAAGGAAAGGAAGGCAAAGCAAAGCAAGGCAAGGCAAGTGTAACAAAAGGCACGGCACGGCAAGGGGAAACAAGGGTAAGGCACGACAACGCAAGGCTAGGCAGTGCACGGCAAGGCAAGGAAAGGGTAACGCAAGGCAAGGTACGGTGAGGCAAGGGAAGGCTAATGCACGACAACGCAAGGCTAGGCAGTGCACGGCTAGGCAAGGAAAGAGTAACGGAAGGAAAGGAAGGCAAGGCAAAGAAAGGCAAGGCAAGTGTAACGGAAGGAACGGCACAGCAAGGGGAAACAAGGCTAAGGCAGGACAACGCACGGCTAGGCAGTGCACGGCTAGGCAAGGAAAGAGTAACGGAAGGAAAGAAAGGCAAGGGAAAGCAAGGGAAGGCAAGGGTAACGGAAGGAACGGCACGGTAAGGGGAAACAAGGCTAAGGCACGACAACGCACGACTAGGCAATGCACGGCAAGGCAAGGAAAGGGTAACGCAAGGCAAGGCACGGTCAGGCGAGGCAACGCTAATGCACGAAAAAGCACGGCTAGGCAATGCACGGCAAGGCAAGGAAAGGGTAACGCAAGGCAAGGCACGGTCAGGCGAGGCAAGGCTAATGCACGACAACGCAAGGCTAGGCAATGCACGGCAAGGCAAGGAAAGGGTAACGCAAAGCAAGTCACGGTCATGCGAGGCAAGGCTAATGCACGACAACGCAAGGCTAGGCAGTGCACGGCTAGGCAAGGAAAGAGTAACGGAAGGAAAGGAAGGCAAGGCAAAGCAAGGCAAGGCAAGTGTAACAAAAGGCACGTAACGGCAAGGGGAAACAAGGCTAAGGCACGGCAACGCACGGCTAGGCAATGCACGGCCAGGCAAGGAAAGGGTAACGCACGGCAAGGCACGGTGAGGCAAGGCAAGTCTAATGCACGAAAATGCAGGGCTAGGCAATGCACGGCAAGGCAAGGAAAGGGAAACGCAGGGCAAGGCACGGTCAGGCGAGGCAAGGGTAATGCACGACAACGCAAGGCTAGGCAGTGCACGGCAAGGCAAGGAAAGAGTAACGGAAGGCACGAAAGGCAAGGCAAAGCCAGGCAAGTCAAGTGTAACAAAAGGCACGGCACGGCAAGGGGAAACAAGGCTAAGGCAAGACAACACACGGCTAGGCAATGCACGGCAAGGCAAGCAAAGAGTAACGGAAGGCAAGGAAGGCAAGGGAAAGCAAGGGAAGGCAAGGGTAACGGAAGGAACGGCACAGTAAGGGGAAACAAGGCTAAGGCAGGACAACGCAGGACTAGGCAATGCAGGGAAAGGCAAAGAAAGGGTAACGCAAGGCAAGGCACGGTCAGGCGAGGCAAGGCTAATGCACGACAACGCAAGGCTAGGCAATGCACGGAAGGCTAGGAAAGAGTAACGGAAGGCAAGGAAGGCACGGGAAAGCAAGTGTAGGCAAGGGTAACGGAAGGAACGGCACGGTAAGGGTAAACAAGCCTAAGGCACGACAACGCAGGACTAGGCAATGCACGACAAGGGAAGGAAAGGGTAACGCAAAGCAAGTCACGGTCAGGCGAGGCAAGGCTAATGCACGACAACGCAAGGCTAGGCAGTGCACGGCTAGGCAAGGAAAGAGTAACGGAAGGCAAGGAAGGCAAGGGAAAGCAAGGGAAGGCAAAGGTAACGGAAGGAACGGCACAGCAAGGGGAAACAAGGCTAAGGCACGACAACGCACGGCTAGGCAGTGCACGGCTAGGCAAGGAAAGAGTAACGGAAGGAAAGAAAGGCAAGGGAAAGCAAGGGAAGGCAAGGGTAACGGAAGGAACGGCACGGTAAGGGGAAACAAGGCTAAGGCACGACAACGCAGGACTAGGCAATGCACGGCAAGGCAAGGAAAGGGTAACGCAAGGCAAGGCACGGTCAGGCGAGGCAAGGCTAAGGCACGACAACGCAAGGCTAGGCAGTGCACGGCTAGGCAAGGAAAGAGTAACGGAAGGAAAGAAAGGCAAGGGAAAGCAAGGGAAGGCAAGGGTAACGGAAGGAACGGCACGGTAAGGGGAAACAAGGCTAAGGGACGAAAACGCAAGTCTAGGCAGTGCACGGCTAGGCAAGGAAAGAGTAACGGAAGGAGAGGAAAGCAAGGCAAAGGAAGGCAAGGCAAGTGTAACAAAAGGCAAGCCACGGCAAGGGGAAACAAGGCTAAGGCAAGACAACGCACGGCTAGGCAATGCACGGCAAGGGAAGGAAAGGGAAACGCAAGGCAAGGCACGGTCAGCCGAGGCAAGGCTAAGGCACGACAACGCAAGGCTAGGCATTGCACGGCTAGGCAAGGAAAGAGTAACGGAAGGAAAGGAAGGCAAGGCAAAGAAAGGCAAGGCAAGTGTAACGGAAGGAACGGCACAGCAAGGGGAAACAAGGCTAAGGCACGACAACGCACGGCTAGGCAGTGCACGGCTAGGCAAGGAACGAGTAACGGAAGGAGAGGAAAGCAAGGCAAAGCAAGGCAAGGCAAGTGTAACAAAAGGCAAGCCACGGCAAGGGGAAACAAGGCTAAGGCAAGACAACGCACGGCTAGGCAATGCACGGCAAGGGAAGGAAAGGGTAACGCAAGGCAAGGCACGGTCAGGCGAGGCAAGGCTAAGGCACGACAACGCAAGGCTAGGCAGTGCACGGCTAGGCAAGGAAAGAGTAACGGAAGGAAAGGAAGGCAAGGCAAAGAAAGGCAAGGCAAGTGTAACGGAAGGAACGGCACAGCAAGGGGAAACAAGGCTAAGGCACGACAACGCACGGCTAGGCAGAGCACGGCTAGGCAAGGAAAGAGTAACGGAAGGAAAGAAAGGCAAGGGAAAGCAAGGGAAGGCAAGGGTTACGGAAGGAACGGCACGGCAAGGGGAAACAAGGTAAGGCACGACAACGCAGGACTAGGCAATGCACGGCAAGGCAAGGAAAGGGTAACGCAAGGCAAGGCACGGTCAGGCGAGGCAAGGCTAATGCACGACAACGCACGGCTAGGCAATGCACGGCAAGGCAAGGAAAGGGTAACGCAAGGCAAGGCACGGTCAGGCGAGGCAAGGCTAATGCACGACAACGCAAGGCTAGGCAATGCACGGCAAGGCAAGGAAAGGGTAACGCAAGGCAATGCACGGTCAGGCGAGGCAAGGCTAATGCACGACAACGCAAGGCTAGGCAGTGCACGGCAAGGCAAGGAAAGAGTAACGGAAGGAAAGAAAGGCAAGGGAAAGCAAGGGAAGGCAAGGGTAACGGAAGGAACGGCACGGTAAGGGGAAACAAGGCTAAGGCACGACAACGCAGGACTAGGCAATGCACGGCAAGGCAAGGAAAGGGTAACGCAAGGCAAGGCACGGTCAGGCGAGGCAAGGCTAATGCACGACAACGCAAGGCTAGGCAATGCACGGCTAGGCAAGGAAAGAGTAACGGAAGGAAGGAAGGCAAGGCAAAGCAAGCAAGGCAAGTGTAACAAAAGGCAAGGCACGGCAAGGGGAAACAAGGGTAAGGCACGACAACGCACGGCTAGGCAGTGCACGGCTAGGCAAGGAAAGAGTAACGGAAGGAAAGAAAGGCAAGGGAAAGCAAGGGAAGGCAAGGCTAACGGAAGGAACGGCACGGTACGGGGAAACAAGGCTAAGGCACGACAACGCAGGACTAGGCAATGCACGGCAAGGCAAAGAAAGGGTAACGCAAGGCAAGGCACGGTCAGGCGACGCAAGGCTAAGGCACGACAACGCAAGGCTAGGCAATGCACGGAAGGCAACAAAGAGTAACGGAAGGCAAGGAAGGAAGGCAAGGGAAAGCAAGGGAAGGCAAGGGTAACGGAAGGAACGGCACACGGTAAGGGGAAACAAGGCTAAGGCACGACAACGCAGGACTAGGCAATGCACGGAAAGGCAAGGAAAGGGTAACGCAAGGCAAGGCACGGTCAGGCGAGGCAAGGCTAATGCACGACAACGCAAGGCTAGGCAATGCACGGAAGGCTAGGAAAGAGTAACGGAAGGCAAGGAAGGCACGGGAAAGCAAGGGTAGGCAAGGGTAACGGAAGGAACGGCACGGTAAGGGGAAACAAGCCTAAGGCACGAAAACGCAGGACTAGGCAATGCACGACAAGGGAAGGAAAGGGTAACCCAAAGCAAGTCACGGTCAGGCGAGGCAAGGCTAATGCACGACAACGCAAGGCTAGGCAGTGCACGGCTAGGCAAGGAAAGAGTAACGGAAGGAAAGGAAGGCAAGGCAAAGCAAGGCAAGGCAAGTGTAACAAAAGGCACGTAACGGCAAGGGGAAACAAGGCTAAGGCACGGCAACGCACGGCTAGGCAATGCACGGCCAGGCAAGGAAAGGGTAACGCACGGCAAGGCACGGTGAGGCAAGGCAAGTCTAATGCACGACAATGCAGGGCTAGGCAATGCACGGCAAGGCAAGGAAAGGGAAACGCAGGGCAAGGCACGGTCAGGCGAGGCAAGGCTAATGCACGACAACGCAAGGCTAGGCAGTGCACGGCAAGGCAAGGAAAGAGTAACGGAAGGAAAGAAAGGCAAGGCAAAGCCAGGCAAGTCAAGTGTAACAAAAGGCACGGCACGGCAAGGGGAAACAAGGCTAAGGCAAGACAACGCACGGCTAGGCAATGCACGGCAAGGGAAGGAAAGGGTAACGCAAGGCAATGCACGGTCAGGCGAGGCAAGGCTAATGCACGACCACGCAAGGCTAGGCAGTGCTCGGCAAGGCAAGGAAAGAGTAACGGAAGGAAAGAAAGGCAAGGGAAAGAAAGGGAAGGCAAGGGTAACGGAAGGAACGGCACGGTAAGGGGAAACAAGGCTAAGGCACGACAACGCAGGACTAGGCAATGCACGGCAAGGCAAGGAAAGGGTAACGCAAGGCAAGGCACGGTCAGGCGAGGCAAGGCTAAGGCACGAAAACGAAAGTCTAGGCAGTGCACGGCTAGGCAAGGAAAGAGTAACGGAAGGAGAGGAAAGCAAGGCAAGGCAAGTGTAACAAAAGGCAAGCCACGGCAAGGGGAAACAAGGGTAAGGCACGGCAACGCACGGCTAGGCAATGCATGGCAAGGCAAGGAACGGGTAACGCAAAGCAAGGCACGGTGAGGCAAGGTAAGGCTAATGCACGACAACGCTCGGCTAGGCAATGCACGGCAAGGCAAGGAAAGGGTAACGCAAGGCAAGGCACGGTCAGGCGAGCCAAGGCTAAGGCACGACAACGCAAGGCTAGGCAGTGCACGGCTAGGCAAGGAAAGAGTAACGGAAGGAAAGGAAGGCAAGGCAAAGTAAGGCAAGGCAAGTGTAACGGAAGAAACGGCACAGCAAGGGGAAACAAGGCTAAGGCAAGACAACGCACGGCTAGGCAATGCACGGCAAGGGAAGGAAATTTAACGCAAGGCAAGGCACGGTCAGGCGAGGCAAGGCTAATGCACGACAACGCAAGGCTAGGCAATGCACGGCTAGGCAAGGAAAGAGTAACGGAAGGAAAGGAAGGCAAAGCAAAGCAAGGCAAGGCAAGTGTAACAAAAGGCACGGCACGGCAAGGGGAAACAAGGGTAAGGCACGACAACGCAAGGCTAGGCAGTGCACGGCAAGGCAAGGAAAGGGTAACGCAAGGCAAGGACGGTGAGGCAAGGGAAGGCGAGGCAAGGCTAATGCACGACAACGCAAGGCTAGGCAGTGCACGGCAAGGCAAGGAAAGAGTAACGGAAGGAACGAAAGGCAAGGCAAAGCCAGGCAAGGTCAAGTGTAACAAAAGGCACGGCACGGCAAGGGGAAACAACGCTAAGGCAAGACAACGCCCGGCTAGGCAATGCACGGCAAGGCAAGCAAAGAGTAACGGAAGGCAAGGAAGGCAAGGGAAAGCAAGGGAAGGCAAAGGTAACGGAAGGAACGGCACAGCAAGGGGAAACAAGGCTAAGGCACGACATCGCACGGCTAGGCAGTGCACGGCTAGGCAAGGAAAGAGTAACGGAAGGAAAGAAAGGCAAGGGAAAGCAAGGGAAGGCAAGGGTAACGGAAGGAACGGCACGGTAAGGGGAAACAAGGCTAAGGCACGACAACGCAGGACTAGGCAATGCACGGCAAGGCAAGGAAAGGGTAACGCAAGGCAAGGCACGGTCAGGCGAGGCAAGGCTAAGGCAGGACAACGCAAGGCTAGGCAATGCACGGAAGGCAAGCAAAGAGTAACAGAAGGCAAGGAAGGCAAGGGAAGGCAAAGGTAAAGGAAGGAACGGCACGGTAAGCGGAAACAAGGCTAAGGCACGACAACTCAGGACTAGGCAATGCACGGCAAGGCAAGGAAAGGGTAACGCAAGGCAAGGCACGGTCAGGCGAGGCAAGGCTAAGGCACGACAACGCAAGGCTAGGCAGTGCACGGCTAGGCAAGGAAAGAGTAACGGAAGGAAAGAAAGGCAAGGGAAAGCAAGGGAAGGCAAGGGTAACGGAAGGAACGGCACGGTAAGGGGAAACAAGGCTAAGGGACGAAAACGCAAGTCTAGGCAGTGCACGGCTAGGCAAGGAAAGAGTAACGGAAGGAGAGGAAAGCAAGGCAAAGGAAGGCAAGGCAAGTGTAACAAAAGGCAAGCCACGGCAAGGGGAAACAAGGCTAAGGCAAGACAACGCACGGCTAGGCAATGCACGGCAAGGGAAGGAAAGGGTAACGCAAGGCAAGGCACGGTCAGCCGAGGCAAGGCTAAGGCACGACAACGCAAGGCTAGGCAGTGCACGGCTAGGCAAGGAAAGAGTAACGGAAGGAAAGGAAGGCAAGGCAAAGAAAGGCAAGGCAAGTGTAACGGAAGGAACGGCAAAGCAAGGGGAAACAAGGCTAAGGCACGACAACGCACGGCTAGGCAGTGCACGGCTAGGCAAGGAACGAGTAACGGAAGGAGAGGAAAGCAAGGCAAAGCAAGGCAAGGCAAGTGTAACAAAAGGCAAGCCACGGCAAGGGGAAACAAGGCTAAGGCAAGACAACGCACGGCTAGGCAATGCACGGCAAGGGAAGGAAAGGGTACCGCAAGGCAAGGCACGGTCAGGCGAGGCAAGGCTAAGGCACGACAACGCAAGGCTAGGTAGTGCACGGCTAGGCAAGGAAAGAGTAACGGAAGGAAAGGAAGGCAAGGCAAAGAAAGGCAAGGCAAGTGTAACGGAAGGAACTGCACAGCAAGGGGAAACAAGGCTAAGGCACGACAACGCACGGCTAGGCAGAGCACGGCTAGGCAAGGAAAGAGTAACGGAAGGAAAGAAAGGCAAGGGAAAGCAAGGGAAGGCAAGGGTTACGGAAGGAACGGCACGGTAAGGGGAAACAAGGCTAAGGCACGACAACGCAGGACTAGGCAATGCACGGCAAGGCAAGGAAAGGGTAACGCAAGGCAAGGCACGGTCAGGCGAGGCAACGCTAATGCACGAAAAAGCACGGCTAGGCAATGCACGGCAAGGCAAGGAAAGGGTAACGCAAGGCAAGGCACGGTCAGGCGAGGCAAGGCTAATGCACGACAACGCAAGGCTAGGCAATGCACGGCAAGGCAAGGAAAGGGTAACGCAAGGCAATGCACGGTCAGGCGAGGCAAGGCTAATGCACGACAACGCAAGGCTAGGCAGTGCTCGGCAAGGCAAGGAAAGAGTAACGGAAGGAAAGAAAGGCAAGGGAAAGCAAGGGAAGGCAAGGGTAACGGAAGGAACGGCACGGTAAGGGGAAACAAGGCTAAGGCACGGCAACGCAGGACTAGGCAATGAACGGCAAGGCAAAGAAAGGGTAACGCAAGGCAAGGCACGGTCACGCGAGGCAAGGCTAATGCACGACAACGCAAGGCTAGGCAATGCACGGCTAGGCAAGGAAAGAGTAACGGAAGGAGAGGAAGGCAAGGCAAAGCAATGCAAGGCAAGTGTAACAAAAGGCAAGGCACGGCAAGGGGAAAAAAGGGTAAGGCACGGCAACGCACGGCCAGGCAATGCACGGCTAGGCAAGGAAAGAGTAACGGAAGGAAAGAAAGGCAAGGGAAAGCAAGGGAAGGCAAGGCTAACGGAAGGAACGGTACGGTACGGGGAAACAAGGCTAAGGCACGACAACGCAGGACTAGGCAATGCACGGCAAGGCAAAGAAAGTGTAACGCAAGGCAAGGCACGGTCAGGCGACGCAAGGCTAAGGCACGACAACGCAAGGCTAGGCAATGCACGGAAGGCCACAAAGAGTAACGGAAGGCCAGGAAGGCAAGGGAAAGCAAGGGAAGGCAAGGGTAACGGAAGGAACGGCACAGTAAGGGGAAACAAGGCTAAGGCACGACAACGCAGGACTACGCAATGCAGGGAAAGGCAAAGAAAGGGTAACGCAAGGCAAGGCACGGTCAGGCGAGGCAAGGCTAATGCACGACAACGCAAGGCTAGGCAATGCACGGAAGGCTAGGAAAGAGTAACGGAAGGCAAGGAAGGCACGGGAAAGCAAGGGTAGGCAAGGGTAACGGAAGGAACGGCACGGTAAGGGGAAACAAGCCTAAGGCACGAAAACGCAGGACTAGGCAATGCACGACAAGGGAAGGAAAGGGTAACCGAAAGCAAGTCACGGTCATGCGAGGCAAGGCTAATGCACGACAACGCAAGGCTAGACAGTGCACGGCTAGGCAAGGAAAGAGTAACGGAAGGAAAGGAAGGCAAGGCAAAGCAAGGCAAGGCAAGTGTAACAAAAGGCACGTAACGGCAAGGGGAAACAAGGCTAAGGCACGGCAACGCACGGCTAGGCAATGCACGGCCAGGCAAGGAAAGGGTAACGCACGGCAAGGCACGGTGAGGCAAGGCAAGTCTAATGCACGACAATGCAGGGCTAGGCAATGCACGGCAAGGCAAGGAAAGGGAAACGCAGGGCAAGGCACGGTCAGGCGAGGCAAGGCTAATGCACGACAACGCAAGGCTAGGCAGTGCACGGCAAGGCAAGGAAAGAGTAACGGAAGGAACGAAAGGCAAGGCAAAGCCAGGCAAGTCAAGTGTAACAAAAGGCACGGCACGGCAATGGGAAACAAGGCTAAGGCAAGACAACGCACGGCTAGGCAATGCACGGCAAGGGAAGGAAAGGGTAACGCAAGGCAATGCACGGTCAGGCGAGGCAAGGCTAATGCACGACCACGCAAGGCTAGGCAGTGCTCGGCAAGGCAAGGAAAGAGTAACGGAAGGAAAGAAAGGCAAGGGAAAGCAAGGGAAGGCAAGGGTAACGGAAGGAACGGCACGGTAAGGGGAAACAAGGCTAAGGCACGACAACGCAGGACTAGGCAATGCACGGCAAGGCAAGGAAAGGGTAACGCAAGGCAAGGCACGGTCAGGCGAGGCAAGGCTAAGGCACGACAACGCAAGGCTAGGCAGTGCACGGCTAGGCAAGGAAAGAGTAACGGAAGGAAAGCAAGGCAAGGCAAGTGTAACAAAAGGCAAGCCACGGCAAGGGGAAACAAGGGTAAGGCACGGCAACGCACGGCTAGGCAATGCATGGCAAGGCAAGGAAAGGGTAACGCAAAGCAAGGCACGGTGAGGCAAGGTAAGGCTAATGCACGACAACGCTCGGCTAGGCAATGCACGGCAAGGCAAGGAAAGGGTAACGCAAGGCAAGGCACGGTCAGGCGAGCCAAGGCTAAGGCACGACAACACAAGGCTAGGCAGTGCACGGCTAGGCAAGGAAAGAGTAACGGAAGGAAAGGAAGGCAAGGCAAAGTAAGGCAAGGCAAGTGTAACGGAAGAAACGGCACAGCAAGGGGAAACAAGGCTAAGGCAAGACAACGCACGGCTAGGCAATGCACGGCAAGGGAAGGAAATTTAACGCAAGGCAAGGCACGGTCAGGCGAGGCAAGGCTAATGCACGACAACGCAAGGCTAGGCAATGCACGGCTAGGCAAGGAAAGAGTAACGGAAGGAAAGGAAGGCAAAGCAAAGCAAGGCAAGGGAAGTGTAACAAAAGGCACAGCACGGCAAGGGGAAACAAGGGTAAGGCACGACAACGCAAGGCTAGGCAGTGCACGGCAAGGCAAGGAAAGGGTAACGCAAGGCAAGGTACGGTGAGGCAAGGGAAGGCTAATGCACGACAACGCAAGGCTAGGCAGTGCACGGCTAGGCAAGGAAAGAGTAACGGAAGGAAAGGAAGGCAAGGCAAAGAAAGGCAAGGCAAGTGTAACGGAAGGAACGGCACAGCAAGGGGAAACAAGGCTAAGGCACGACAACCCACGGCTAGGCAGTGCACGGCTAGGCAAGGAAAGAGTAACGGAAGGAAATAAAGGCAAGGGAAAGCAAGGGAAGGCAAGGGTAACGGAAGGAACGGCACGGTAAGGGGAAACAAGGCTAAGGCACGACAACGCACGACTAGGCAATGCACGGCAAGGCAAGGAAAGGGTAACGCAAGGCAAGGCACGGTCAGGCGAGGCAACGCTAATGCACGAAAAAGCACGGCTAGGCAATGCACGGCAAGGCAAGGAAAGGGTAACGCAAGGCAAGGCACGGTCAGGCGAGGCAAGGCTAATGCACGACAACGCAAGGCTAGGCAATGCACGGCAAGGCAAGGAAAGGGTAACGCAAGGCAATGCACGGTCAGGCGAGGCAAGGCTAATGCACGACAACGCAAGGCTAGGCAGTGCTCGGCAAGGCAAGGAAAGAGTAACGGAAGGAAAGAAAGGCAAGGGAAAGCAAGGGAAGGCAAGGGTAACGGAAGGAACGGCACGGTAAGGGGAAACAAGGCTAAGGCACGACAACGCAGGACTAGGCAATGCACGGCAAGGCAAAGAAAGGGTAACGCAAGGCAAGGCACGGTCAGGCGAGGCAAGGCTAATGCACGACAACGCAAGGCTAGGCAATGCACGGCTAGGCAAGGAAAGAGTAACGGAAGGAGAGGAAGGCAAGGCAAAGCAATGCAAGGCAAGTGTAACAAAAGGCAAGGCACGGCAAGGGGAAACAAGGGTAAGGCACGGCAACGCACGGCTAGGCAATGCACGGCTAGGCAAGGAAAGAGTAACGGAAGGAAAGAAAGGGAAGGGAAAGCAAGGGAAGGCAAGGCTAACGGAAGGAACGGCACGGTACGGGGAAACAAGGCTAAGGCACGACAACGCAGGAATAGGCAATGCACGGCAAGGCAAAGAAAGTGTAACGCAAGGCAAGGCACGGTCAGGCGACGCAAGGCTAAGGCACGACAACGCAAGGCTAGGCAATGCACGGAAGGTAAGTAAAGAGTAACGGAAGGCAAGGAAGGCAAGGGAAAGCAAAGGTAGGCAAGGCCAACGGACGGAACGGCACGTTAAGGGGAAACAAGCCTAAGGCACGACAACGCAGGACTAGGCAATGGACGGCAAGGCAAGGAAAGGGTAACGCAAGGCAAGGCACGGTCAGGCGAGGCAACGCTAATGCACGAAAAAGCACGGCTAGGCAATGCACGGCAAGGCAAGGAAAGGGTAACGCAAGGCAAGGCACGGTCAGGCGAGGCAAGGCTAATGCACGACAACGCAAGGCTAGGCAATGCACGGCAAGGCAAGGAAAGGGTAACGCAAGGCAAGGCACGGTCAGGCGAGGCAAGTCTAAGGCACGACAAAGCACGGCTAGGCAATGCACGGAAGGCCACAAAGAGTAACGGAAGACAAGGAAGGCAAGGGAAAGCAAGGGAAGGCAAGGGTAACGGAAGGTACGGCACAGTAAGGGGAAACAAGGCTAAGGCACGACAACGCAGGACTAGGCAATGCAGGGAAAGGCAAAGAAAGGGTAACGCAAGGCAAGGCACGGTCAGGCGAGGCAAGGCTAATGCACGACAACGCAAGGCTAGGCAATGCACGGAAGGCTAGGAAAGAGTAACGGAAGGCAAGGAAGGCACGGGAAAGCAAGGTTAGGCAAGGGTAACGGAAGGAACGGCACGGTAAGGGGAAACAAGCCTAAGGCACGACAACGCAGGACTAGGCAATGCACGACAAGGGAAGGAAAGGGTAACGCAAAGCAAGTCACGGTCATGCGAGGCAAGGCTAATGCACGACAACGCAAGGCTAGGCAGTGCACGGCTAGGCAAGGAAAGAGTAACGGAAGGAAAGGAAGGCAAGGCAAAGCAAGGCAAGGCAAGTGTAACAAAAGGCACGTAACGGCAAGGGGAAACAAGGCTAAGGCACGGCAACGCACGGCTAGGCAATGCACGGCCAGGCAAGGAAAGGGTAACGCAAGGCAAGGCACGGTGAGGCAAGGCAAGTCTAATGCACGACAATGCAGGGCTAGGCAATGCACGGCAAGGCAAGGAAAGGGAAACGCAGGGCAAGGCACGGTCAGGCGAGGCAAGGCTAATGCACGACAACGCAAGGCTAGGCAGTGCACGGCAAGGCAAGGAAAGAGTAACGGAAGGAACGAAAGGCAAGGCAAAGCCAGGCAAGTCAAGTGTAACAAAAGGCACGGCACGGCAAGGGGAAACAAGGCTAAGGCAAGACAACGCACGGCTAGGCAATGCACGGCAAGGCAAGCAAAGAGTAACGGAAGGCAAGGAAGGCAAGGGAAAGCAAGGGAAGGCAAAGGTAACGGAAGGAACGGCACAGCAAGGGGAAACAAGGCTAAGGCACGACAACACACGGCTAGGCAGTGCACGGCTAGGCAAGGAAAGAGCAACGGAAGGAAAGAAAGGAAAGGGAAAGCAAGGGAAGGCAAGGGTAACGGAAGGAACGGCACGGTAAGGGGAAACAAGGCTAAGGCACGACAACGCAGGACTAGGCAATGCACGGCAAGGCAAGGAAAGGGTAACGCAAGGCAAGGCACGGTCAGGCGAGGCAAGGCTAAGGCAGGACAACGCAAGGCTAGGCAATGCACGGAAGGCAAGCAAAGAGTAACGGAAGGCAAGGAAGGCAAGGGAAGGCAAAGGTAAAGGAAGGAACGGCACGGTAAGCGGAAACAAGGCTAAGGCACGACAACTCAGGACTAGGCAATGCACGGCAAGGGAAGGAAAGGGTAACGCAAGGCAAGGCACGGTCAGGCGAGGCAAGGCTAAGGCACGACAACGCAAGGCTAGGCAGTGCACGGCTAGGCAAGGAAAGAGAAACGGAAGGAAAGGAAGGGAAGGCAAAACAAGGCAAGGCAAGTGTAACGGAAGGAACGGCAAAGCAAGGGGAAACAAGGCTAAGGCACGACAACGCACGGCTAGGCAATGCACGGCAAGGCAAGGAAAGGGTAACGCAAGGCAAGGCACGGTCAGGCGAAGCAAGGCTAAGGAACGGCAACGCAAGGCTAGTCAATGCACGGAAGGCAAGCAAAGAGTAACGGAAGGTAAGGAAGTCAAGGCAAAGCAAGGCAACGCAAGCAAGGCTATGGCAACGTGAAACAAGGTTAAGGCACGACAACGCACGGCTAGGCAATGCACGGCAAGGCAAGGAAAGGGTAACGCAAGTCAAGGCACGGTCAGGCAAGGCTAGAATAAGGCACGACAACACAAGGTTGGGCAATGCACGGAAAGGCAAGCAAACAGTAACGGAAGGCAAGGAAGGCCAGGGAAAGCAAGGCAACGGAAGGGTAACGGAAGGCACGGCAGGGCAAGAGGAAACAAGGCTAAGGCACGACAACGCACGGCTAGGCAATGCACGGCAAGGCAAGGAAAGGGTAACGCAAGGCAAGGCACGGTCAGGCGAGGCAAGGCTAAGGCACGACAACGCAAGGCTAGGCAATGCACGGAAGGCCACAAAGAGTAACGGAAGGCAAGGAAGGCAAGGGAAAGCAAGGGAAGGCAAGGGTAACGGAAGGAACGGCACGGTAAGGGGAAACAAGCCTAAGGCACGACAACGCAGGACTATGCAATGCACGACAAGGGAAGGAAAGGGTAACGCAAAGCAAGTCACGGTCATGCGAGGCAAGGCTAATGCACGACAACGCAAGGTTAGGCAGTGCACGGTTAGGCAAGGAAAGAATAACGGCAGGAAAGGAAGGCAAGGCAAAGCAAGGCAAGGCAAGTGTAACAAAAGGCACGTAACGGCAAGGGGAAACAAGGCTAAGGCACGGCAACGCACGGCTAGGCAATGCACGGCCAGGCAAGGAAAGGGTAACGCACGGCAAGGCACGGTGAAGCAAGGCAAGTCTAATGCACGACAATGCAGGGCTAGGCAATGCACGGCAAGGCAAGGAAAGGGAAACGCAAGGCAAGGCACGGTCAGGCGAGGCAAGGCTAATGCACGACAACGCAAGGCTAGGCAATGCACGGAAGGCAAGCAAAGAGTAACGGAAGGCAAGGAAGGCAAGGGAAAGCAAGGGAAGGCAAAGGTAACGGAAGGAACGGCACAGCAAGGGGAAACAAGGCTAAGGCACGACAACGCACGGCTAGGCAGTGCACGGCTAGGCAAGGAAAGAGTAACGGAAGGAAAGAAAGGCAAGGGAAAGCAAGGGAAGGCAAGGGTAACGGAAGGAACGGCACGGTAAGGGGAAACAAGGCTAAGGCACGACAACGCAGGACTAGGCAATGCACGGCAAGGCAAGGAAAGGGTAACGCAAGGCAATGCACGGTCAGGCGAGGCAAGGCTAATGCACGACAACGCAAGGCTAGGCAGTGCTCGGCAAGGCAAGGAAAGAGTAACGGAAGGAAAGAAAGGCAAGGGAAAGCAAGGGAAGGAAAGGGTAACGGAAGGAACGGCACGGTAAGGGGAAACAAGGCTAAGGAACGACAACGCAGGACTAGGCAATGCACGGCAAGGCAAGGAAAGGGTAACGCAAGGCAAGGCACGGTCAGGCGAGGCAACGCTAATGCACGAAAAAGCACGGCTAGGCAATGCACGGCAAGGCAAGGAAAGGGTAACGCAAGGCAAGGCACGGTCAGGCGAGGCAAGGCTAATGCACGACAACGCAAGGCTAGGCAATGCACGGCAAGGCAAGGAAAGGGTAACGCAAAGCAAGGCACGGTCAGGCGAGGCAAGGCTAAGGCACGACAACGCAAGTCTAGGCAGTGCACGGCTAGGCAAGGAAAGAGTAACGGAAGGAGAGGAAAGCAAGGCAAAGCAAGGCAAGGCAAGTGTAACAAAAGGCAAGCCACGGCAAGGGGAAACAAGGGTAAGGCACGGCAACGCACGGCTAGGCAATGCATGGCAAGGCAAGGAAAGGGTAACGCAAAGCAAGGCACGGTGAGGCAAGGGAAGGCTAATGCACGACAACGCTCGGCTAGGCAATGCACGGCAAGGCAAGGAAAGGGTAACGCAAGGCAAGGCACGGTCAGGCGAGCCAAGGCTAAGGCACGACAACGCAAGGCTAGGCAGTGCACGGCTAGGCAAGGAAAGAGTAACGGAAGGAAAGAAAGGCAAGGCAAAGCAAGGCAAGGCAAGTGTAACAAAAGGCACGGCACGGAAGGGGAAACAAGGCTAAGGGACAACGCACGGCTAGGCAATGCACGGCAAGGCAAGCAAAGAGTAACGCAAGGCAAGGCACGGTCAAGGCGGCAAGGAAGGCAAGGGTAACGGAAGGCAACGGCGGTAAGGGGAAACAAGGCTAAGGCACGACAACGCAGGACTAGGCAATGCACGGCAAGGCAAGGAAAGGGTAACGCAAGGCAAGGCACGGTCAGGCGAGGCAAGGCTAATGCACGACAACGCAAGGCTAGGCAATGCACGGCAAGGCAAGGAAAGAGTAACGGAAGGAAGCAAGGCACGGGAAAGCAGGCAAGGGTAACGGAAGGAACGGCACGGTAAGGGGAAACAAGGCTAAGGCACGACAACGCAGGACTAGGCAATGCACGGCAAGGCAAGGAAAGGGTAACGCAAGGCAAGTCACGGTCAGGCGAGGCAAGGCTAATGCACGACAACGCAAGGCTAGGCAGTGCACGGCTAGGCAAGGAAAGAGTAACGGAAGGAAAGGAAGGCAAGGCAAAGCAAGGCAAGGCAAGTGTAACAAAAGGCACGTAACGGCAAGGGGAAACAAGGCTAAGGCACGGCAACGCACGGCTAGGCAATGCACGGCCAGGCAAGGAAAGGGTAACACACGGCAAGGCACGGTGAGGCAAGGCAAGTCTAATGCACGACAATGCAGGGCTAGGCAATGCACGGCAAGGCAAGGAAAGGGAAACGCAGGGCAAGGCACGGTCAGGCGAGGCAAGGCTAATGCACGACAACGCAAGGCTAGGCAGTGCACGGCAAGGCAAGAAAGAGTAACGGAAGGAACGAAAGGCAAGGCAAAGCCAGGCAAGTCAAGGTAACAAAAGGCACGGCACGGCAAGGGGAAACAAGGCTAAGGCAAGACAACGCACGGCTAGGCAATGCACGGCAAGGCAAGCAAAGAGTAACGGAAGGCAAGGAAGGCAAGGGAAAGCAAGGGAAGGCAAAGGTAACGGAAGGAACGGCACAGCAAGGGGAAACAAGGCTAAGGCACGACAACGCACGGCTAGGCAGTGCACGGCTAGGCAAGGAAAGAGTAACGGAAGGAAAGAAAGGCAAGGGAAAGCAAGGGAAGGCAAGGCTAACGGAAGGAACGGCACGGTAAGGGGAAACAAGGCTAAGGCACGACAACGCAGGACTAGGCAATGCACGGCAAGGCAAAGAAAGGGTAACGCAAGGCAAGGCACGGTCAGGCGACGCAAGGCTAAGGCACGACAACGCAAGGCTAGGCAATGCACGGAAGGCAAGTAAAGAGTAACGGAAGGCAAGGAAGGCAAGGGAAAGCAAGGAAGGCAAGGGCAACGGAAGGAACGGCACGTTAAGGGGAAACAAGCCTAAGGCACGACAACGCAGGACTAGGCAATGCACGGCAAGGCAAGGAAAGGGTAACGCAAGGCAAGGCACGGTCAGGCGAGGCAACGCTAATGCACGAAAAAGCACGGCTAGGCAATGCACGGCAAGGCAAGGAAAGGGTAACGCAAGGCAAGGCACGGTCAGGCGAGGCAAGGCTAATGCACGACAACGCAGGCTAGGCAATGCACGGCAAGGCAAGGAAAGGGTAACGCAAGGCAAGGCACGGTCAGGCGAGGCAAGGCTAAGGCACGACAACGCAAGGCTAGGCAGTGCACGGCAAGGCAAGGAAAGAGTAACGGAAGGAAAGAAAGGCAAGGGAAAGCAAGGGAAGGCAAGGGTAACGGAAGGAACGGCACGGTAAGGGGAAACAAGGCTAAGGCACGACAACGCAGGACTAGGCAATGCACGGCAAGGCAAAGAAAGGGTAACGCAAGGCAAGGCACGGTCAGGCGAGGCAAGGCTAATGCACGACAACGCAAGGCTAGGCAATGCACGGCTAGGCAAGGAAAGAGTAACGGAAGGAGAGGAAGGCAAGGCAAAGCAAGGCAAGGCAAGTGTAACAAAAGGCAAGGCACGGCAAGGGGAAACAAGGGTAAGGCACGGCAACGCACGGCTAGGCAATGCACGGCCAAGCAAGGAAAGGGTAACGCAAGGCAAGGCACGGTGAGGAAAGGCAAGGCTAATGCACGACAATGCAGGGCTAGGCAATGCACGGAAGGCAAGCAAAGAGTAACGGAAGGCAAGGAAGGCAAGGGAAGGCAAAGGTAAAGGAAGGAACGGCACGGTAAGCGGAAACAAGGCTAAGGCACGAAAACTCAGGACTAGGCAATGCACGGCAAGGGAAGGAAAGGGTAACGCAAGGCAATGCACGGTCAGGCGAGGCAAGGCTAATGCACGACAACGCAAGGCTAGGCAGTGCTCGGCAAGGCAAGGAAAGAGTAACGGAAGGAAAGAAAGGCAAGGGAAAGCAAGGGAAGGAAAGGGTAACGGAAGCAACGGCACGGTAAGGGGAAACAAGGCTAAGGCACGACAACGCAGGACTAGGCAATGCACGGCAAGGCAAGGAAAGGGTAACGCAAGGCAAGGCACGGTGAGGCGAGGCAAGGCTAAGGAACGACAACGCAAGTCTAGGCAGTGCACGGCTAGGCAAGGAAAGAGTAACGGAAGGAGAGGAAAGCAAGGCAAAGCAAGGCAAGGCAAGTGTAACAAAAGGCAAGCCACGGCAAGGGGAAACAAGGGTAAGGCACGGCAACGCACGGCTAGGCAATGCACGGCCAAGCAAGGAAAGGGTAACGCAAGGCAAGGCACGGTGAGGAAAGGCAAGGCTAATGCACGACAATGCAGGGCTAGGCAATGCACGGAAGGCAAGCAAAGAGTAACGGAAGGTAAGGAAGTCAAGGCAAAGCAAGGCAACGCAAGCAAGGCTATGGCAACGTGAAACAAGGTTAAGGCACGACAACGCACGGCTAGGCAATGCACGGCAAGGCAAGGAAAGGGTAACGCAAGTCAAGGCACGGTCAGGCAAGGCTAGAATAAGGCACGACAACACAAGGTTGGGCAATGCACGGAAAGGCAAGCAAACAGTAACGGAAGGCAAGGAAGGCCAGGGAAAGCAAGGCAACGGAAGGGTAACGGAAGGCACGGCAGGGCAAGAGGAAACAAGGCTAAGGCACGACAACGCACGGCTAGGCAATGCACGGCAAGGCAAGGAAAGGGTAACGCAAGGCAAGGCACGGTCAGGCGAGGCAAGGCTAAGGCACGACAACGCAAGGCTAGGCAATGCACGGAAGGCAAGCAAAGAGTAACGGAAGGCAAGGAAGGCAAGGGAAAGCAAGGCAAGGCAAGGGTAACGGAAGGAACGGCACGGTAAGGGGAAACAAGGCTAAGGCACGACAACGCAGGACTAGGCAATGCACGGCAAGGCAAGGAAAGGGTAACGCAAGGCAAGGCACGGTCAGGCGAGGCAAGGCTAATGCACGACAACGCAAGGCTAGGCAGTGCACGGCTAGGCAAGGAAAGAGTAACGGAAGGAAAGGAAGGCAAGGCAAAGCAAGGCAAGGCAAGTGTAACAAAAGGCACGGCACGGCAAGGGGAAACAAGGCTAAGGCACGACAACGCACGGCTAGGCAATGCACGGCAAGGCAAGGAAAGGGTAACGCAGGAAGAAAGGCAAGGCACGGTAACGAAGGAAGGCACGGAAGGCAAGGCTAATGCACGACAACGCAGGCTAGGCAATGCACGGCAAGGCAAGGAAAGGGTAACGCAAGGCAAGGCACGGTCAGGCGAGGCAAGGCTAATGCACGACAACGCAAGGCTAGGCAATGCACGGAAGGCAAGAAAGAGTAACGGAAGGCAAGGAAGGCAAGGGAAAGCAAGGGAAGGCAAAGGTAACGGAAGGAACGGCACAGCAAGGGGAAACAAGGCTAAGGCACGACAACGCACGGCTAGGCAGTGCACGGCTAGGCAAGGAAAGAGTAACGGAAGGAAAGAAAGGCAAGGGAAAGCAAGGGAAGGCAAGGGTAACGGAAGGAACGGCACGGTAAGGGGAAACAAGGCTAAGGCACGACAACGCAGGACTAGGCAATGCACGGCAAGGCAAGGAAAGGGTAACGCAAGGCAATGCACGGTCAGGCGAGGCAAGGCTAATGCACGACAACGCAAGGCTAGGCAGTGCTCGGCAAGGCAAGGAAAGAGTAACGGAAGGAAAGAAAGGCAAGGGAAAGCAAGGGAAGGAAAGGGTAACGGAAGGAACGGCACGGTAAGGGGAAACAAGGCTAAGGAACGACAACGCAGGACTAGGCAATGCACGGCAAGGCAAGGAAAGGGTAACGCAAGGCAAGGCACGGTCAGGCGAGGCAAGGCTAAGGCACGACAACGCAAGTCTAGGCAGTGCACGGCTAGGCAAGGAAAGAGTAACGGAAGGAGAGGAAAGCAAGGCAAAGCAAGGCAAGGCAAGTGTAACAAAAGGCAAGCCACGGCAAGGGGAAACAAGGGTAAGGCACGGCAACGCACGGCTAGGCAATGCATGGCAAGGCAAGGAAAGGGTAACGCAAAGCAAGGCACGGTGAGGCAAGGGAAGGCTAATGCACGACAACGCTCGGCTAGGCAATGCACGGCAAGGCAAGGAAAGGGTAACGCAAGGCAAGGCACGGTCAGGCGAGCCAAGGCTAAGGCACGACAACGCAAGGCTAGGCAGTGCACGGCTAGGCAAGGAAAGAGTAACGGAAGGAAAGAAAGGCAAGGGAAAGCAAGGGAAGGCAAGGGTAACGGAAGGAACGGCACGGTAAGGGGAACAAGGCTAAGGCACGACAACGCACGACTAGGCAATGCACGGCAAGGCAAGGAAAGGGTAACGCAAGGCAAGGCACGGTCAGGCGAGGCAACGCTAATGCACGAAAAAGCACGGCTAGGCAATGCACGGCAAGGCAAGGAAAGGGTAACGCGAGGCAAGGCTAATGCACGACAACGCAAGGCTAGGCAATGCACGGCAAGGCAAGGAAAGGGTAACGCAAGGCAATGCACGGTCAGGCGAGGCAAGGCTAATGCACGACAACGCAAGGCTAGGCAGTGCTCGGCAAGGCAAGGAAAGAGTAACGGAAGGAAAGAAAGGCAAGGGAAAGCAAGGGAAGGCAAGGGTAACGGAAGGAACGGCACGGTAAGGGGAAACAAGGCTAAGGCACGACAACGCAGGATTAGGCAATGCACGGCAAGGCAAGGAAAGGGTAACGCAAGGCAAGGCACGGTCAGGCGAGGCAAGGCTAAGGCAGGACAACGCAAGGCTAGGCAATGCACGGAAGGCAAGCAAAGAGTAACGGAAGGCAAGGAAGGCAAGGGAAGGCAAAGGTAAAGGAAGGAACGGCACGGTAAGCGGAAACAAGGCTAAGGCACGACAACTCAGGACTAGGCATTGCAAGGCAAGGCAAGGAAAGGGTAACGCAATCAAGGCACGGTCAGGCGAGGCAAGGCTAATGCACGACAACGCAAGTCTAGGCAGTGCACGGCTAGGCAAGGAAAGAGTAACGGAAGGAGAGGAAAGCAAGGCAAAGCAAGGCAAGGCAAGTGTAACAAAAGGCAAGCCACGGCAAGGGGAAACAAGGGTAAGGCACGGCAACGCACGGCTAGGCAATGCATGGCAAGGCAAGGAAAGGGTAACGCAAAGCAAGGCACGGTGAGGCAAGGGAAGGCTAATGCACGACAACGCTCGGCTAGGAAATGCACGGCAAGGCAAGGAAAGGGTAACGCAAGGCAAGGCACGGTCAGGCGAGGCAAGGCTAAGGCACGACAACGCAAGGCTAGGCAGTGCACGGCTAGGCAAGGAAAGAGTAACGGAAGGAAAGAAAGGCAAGGGAAAGCAAGGGAAGGCAAGGGTAACGGAAGGAACGGCACGGTAAGGGGAAACAAGGCTAAGGCACGACAACGCAGGACTAGGCAATGCACGGCAAGGCAAGGAAAGGGTAACGCAAGGCAAGGCACGGTCAGGCGAGGCAAGGCTAATGCACGAAGGCTAAATGCACGGCTAGGCAATGCACGGCAAGGCAAGGAAAGGGTAACGCAAGGCAACGGCACGGTCAAGGCGAGGCAAGGCTAATGCACGACAACGCAAGGCTAGGCAATGCACGGCAAGGCAAGGAAAGGGTAACGCAAGGCAAGGCACGGTCAGGCGAGGCAAGGCTAATGCACGACAACGCAAGGCTAGGCAGTGCTCGGCAAGGCAAGGAAAGAGTAACGGAAGGAAAGAAAGGCAAGGGAAAGCAAGGGAAGGCAAGGGTAACGGAAGGAACGGCACGGTAAGGGGAAACAAGGCTAAGGCACGACAACGCAGGATTAGGCAATGCACGGCAAGGCAAGGAAAGGGTAACGCAAGGCAAGGCACGGTCAGGCGAGGCAAGGCTAAGGCAGGACAACGCAAGGCTAGGCAATGCACGGAAGGCAAGCAAAGAGTAACGGAAGGCAAGGAAGGCAAGGGAAGGCAAAGGTAAAGGAAGGAACGGCACGGTAAGCGGAAACAAGGCTAAGGCACGACAACTCAGGACTAGGCAATGCAAGGCAAGGCAAGGAAAGGGTAACGCAAGGCAAGGCACGGTCAGGCGAGGCAAGGCTAATGCACGACAACGCAAGGCTAGGCAATGCACGGCTAGGCAAGGAAAGAGTAACGGAAGGAAAGGAAGGCAAGGCAAAGAAAGGCAAGGCAAGTGTAACGGAAGGAACGGCACAGCAAGGGGAAACAAGGCTAAGGCACGACAACGCACGGCTAGGCAGTGCACGGCTAGGCAAGGAAAGAGTAACGGAAGGAAAGAAAGGCAAGGGAAAGCAAGGGAAGGCAAGGCTAACGGAAGGAACGGCACGGTACGGGGAAACAAGGCTAAGGCACGACAACGCAGGACTAGGCAATGCACGGCAAGGCAAAGAAAGGGTAACGCAAGGCAAGGCAAGGTCAGGCGACGCAAGGCTAAGGCACGACAACGCAAGGCTAGGCAATGCACGGAAGGTAAGTAAAGAGTAACGGAAGGCAAGGAAGGCAAGGGAAAGCAAAAGGCAAGGGCAACGGCGGAACGGCAGTTAAGGGGAAACAAGCCTAAGGCACGACAACGCAGGACTAGGCAATGCACGGCAAGGCAAGAAAGGGTAACGCAAGGCAAGGCACGGTAAGGCGAGGCAACGACAACGCACGGCTAGGCAATGCACGGCAAGGCAAGGAAAGGGTAACGCAAGGCAAGGCACGGTCAGGCGAGGCAAGGCTAATGCACGACAAGCAAGGCTAGGCAATGCACGGCAAGGAAAGGAAAGGGTAACGCAAGGCAAGGCACGGTCAGGCGAGGCAAGGCTAATGCACGACAACGCAAGGCTAGGCAGTGCTGGGCAAGGCAAGGAAAGAGTAACGGAAGGAAAGAAGGGCAAGGGAAAGCAAGGGAAGGCAAGGGTAACGGAAGGAACGGCACGGTAAGCGGAAACAAGGCTAAGGCACGACAACGCAGGACTAGGCAAAGCACGGCAAGTCAAAGAAAGGGTAACGCAAGGCAAGGCACGGTCAGGCGAGGCAAGGCTAATGCACGACAACGCAATGCTAGGCAATGCACGGCTAGGCAAGGAAAGAGTAACGGAAGGAGAGGAAGGCAAGGCAAAGCAAGGCAAGGCAAGTGTAACAAAAGGCAAGGCACGGCAAGGGGAAACAAGGGTAAGGCACGGCAACGCACGGCTAGGCAATGCACGGCCAAGCAAGGAAAGGGTAACGCAAGGCAAGGCACGGTGAGGAAAGGCAAGGCTAATGCACGACAATGCAGGGCTAGGCAATGCACGGAAGGCAAGCAAAGAGTAACGGAAGGCAAGGAAGGCAAGGGAAGGCAAAGGTAAAGGAAGGAACGGCACGGTAAGGGGAAACAAGGCTAAGGCACGACAACGCAGGACTAGGCAATGCACGGCAAGGGAAGGAAAGGGTAACGCAAGGCAAGGCACGGTCAGGCGAGGCAAGGCTAATGCACGACAACGCAAGGCTAGGCAATGCACGGCAAGGCAAGGAAAGAGTAACGGAAGGAAAGGAAAGGCAAGGGAAAGCAAGGGAAGGAAAGGGTAACAGGAAGGCAACGGCACGGTAAGGGGAAACAAGGCTAAGGCACGACAACGCAGGACTAGGCAATGCACGGCAAGGCAAGGAAAGGGTAACGCAAGGCAAGGCACGGTGAGGCGAGGCAAGGCTAAGGCACGACAACGCAAGTCTAGGCAGTGCACGGCTAGGCAAGGAAAGAGTAACGGAAGGAGAGGAAAGCAAGGCAAAGCAAGGCAAGGCAAGTGTAACAAAAGGCAAGCCACGGCAAGGGGAAACAAGGGTAAGGCACGGCAACGCACGGCTAGGCAATGCATGGCAAGGCAAGGAAAGGGTAACGCAAAGCAAGGCACGGTGAGGCAAGGGAAGGCTAATGCACGACAACGCTCGGCTAGGCAATGCACGGCAAGGCAAGGAAAGGGTAACGCAAGGCAAGGCACTGTCAGGCGAGCCAAGGCTAAGGCACGACAACGCAAGTCTAGGCAGTGCACGGCTAGGCAAGGAAAGAGTAACGGAAGGAAAGGAAGGCAAGGCAAAGTAAGGCAAGGCAAGTGTAACGGAAGAAACGGCACAGCAAGGGGAAACAAGGCTAAGGCAAGACAACGCACGGCTGGGCAATTCACGGCAAGGGAAGGAAAGGGTAACGCAAGGCAAGGCACGGTCAGGCGAGGCAAGGCTAATGCACGACAACGCAAGGCTAGGCAATGCACGGCTAGGCAAGGAAAGAGTAACGGAAGGAAAGGAAGGCAAAGCAAAGCAAGGCAAGGCAAGTGTAACAAAAGGCACGGCACGGCAAGGGGAAACAAGGGTAAGGCACGACAACGCAAGGCTAGGCAGTGCACGGCAAGGCAAGGAAAGGGTAACGCAAGGCAAGGTACGGTGAGGCAAGGGAAGGCTAATGCACGACAACGCAAGGCTAGGCAGTGCACGGCTAGGCAAGGAAAGAGTAACGGAAGGAAAGGAAGGCAAGGCAAAGAAAGGCAAGGCAAGTGTAACGGAAGGAACGGCACAGCAAGGGGAAACAAGGCTAAGGCACGACAACGCACGGCTAGGCAGTGCACGGCTAGGCAAGGAAAGAGTAACGGAAGGAAAGAAAGGCAAGGGAAAGCAAGGGAAGGGAAGGGTAACGGAAGGAACGGCACGGTAAGGGGAAACAAGGCTAAGGCACGACAACGCACGACTAGGCAATGCACGGCAAGGCAAGGAAAGGGTAACGCAAGGCAAGGCACGGTCAGGCGAGGCAACGCTAATGCACGAAAAAGCACGGCTAGGCAATGCACGGCAAGGCAAGGAAAGGGTAACGCAAGGCAAGGCACGGTCAGGCGAGGCAAGGCTAATGCACGACAACGCAAGGCTAGGCAATGCACGGCAAGGCAAGGAAAGGGTAACGCAAAGCAAGTCACGGTCATGCGAGGCAAGGCTAATGCACGACAACGCAAGGCTAGGCAGTGCACGGCTAGGCAAGGAAAGAGTAACGGAAGGAAAGGAAGGCAAGGCAAAGCAAGGCAAGGCAAGTGTAACAAAAGGCACGTAACGGCAAGGGGAAACAAGGCTAAGGCACGGCAACGCACGGCTAGGCAATGCACGGCCAGGCAAGGAAAGGGTAACGCACGGCAAGGCACGGTGAGGCAAGGCAAGTCTAATGCACGAAAATGCAGGGCTAGGCAATGCACGGCAAGGCAAGGAAAGGGAAACGCAGGGCAAGGCACGGTCAGGCGAGGCAAGGCTAATGCACGACAACGCAAGGCTAGGCAGTGCACGGCAAGGCAAGGAAAGAGTAACGGAAGGCACGAAAGGCAAGGCAAAGCCAGGCAAGTCAAGTGTAACAAAAGGCACGGCACGGCAAGGGGAAACAAGGCTAAGGCAAGACAACACACGGCTAGGCAATGCACGGCAAGGCAAGCAAAGAGTAACGGAAGGCAAGGAAGGCAAGGGAAAGCAAGGGAAGGCAAGGGTAACGGAAGGAACGGCACAGTAAGGGGAAACAAGGCTAAGGCAGGACAACGCAGGACTAGGCAATGCAGGGAAAGGCAAAGAAAGGGTAACGCAAGGCAAGGCACGGTCAGGCGAGGCAAGGCTAATGCACGACAACGCAAGGCTAGGCAATGCACGGAAGGCTAGGAAAGAGTAACGGAAGGCAAGGAAGGCACGGGAAAGCAAGTGTAGGCAAGGGTAACGGAAGGAACGGCACGGTAAGGGGAAACAAGCCTAAGGCACGACAACGCAGGACTAGGCAATGCACGACAAGGGAAGGAAAGGGTAACGCAAAGCAAGTCACGGTCATGCGAGGCAAGGCTAATGCACGACAACGCAAGGCTAGGCAGTGCACGGCTAGGCAAGGAAAGAGTAACGGAAGGAAAGGAAGGCAAGGCAAAGCAAGGCAAGGCAAGTGTAACAAAAGGCACGTAACGGCAAGGGGAAACAAGGCTAAGGCACGGCAACGCACGGCTAGGCAATGCACGGCCAGGCAAGGAAAGGGTAACGCACGGCAAGGCACGGTGAGGCAAGGCAAGTCTAATGCACGACAATGCAGGGCTAGGCAATGCACGGCAAGGCAAGGAAAGGGAAACGCAGGGCAAGGCACGGTCAGGCGAGGCAAGGCTAATGCACGACAACGCAAGGCTAGGCAGTGCACGGCAAGGCAAGGAAAGAGTAACGGAAGGAACGAAAGGCAAGGCAAAGCCAGGCAAGTCAAGTGTAACAAAAGGCACGGCACGGCAAGGGGAAACAACGCTAAGGCAAGACAACGCACGGCTAGGCAATGCACGGCAAGGCAAGCAAAGAGTAACGGAAGGCAAGGAAGGCAAGGGAAAGCAAGGGAAGGCAAAGGTAACGGAAGGAACGGCACAGCAAGGGGAAACAAGGCTAAGGCACGACAACGCACGGCTAGGCAGTGCACAGCTAGGCAAGGAAAGAGTAACGGAAGGAAAGAAAGGCAAGGGAAAGCAAGGGAAGGCAAGGCTAACGGAAGGAACGGCACGGTACGGGGAAACAAGGCTAAGGCACGACAACGCAGGACTAGGCAATGCACGGCAAGGCAAAGAAAGGGTAACGCAAGGCAAGGCAAGGTCAGGCGACGCAAGTCTAAGGCACGACAACGCAAGGCTAGGCAATGCACGGAAGGTAAGTAAAGAGTAACGGAAGGCAAGGAAGGCAAGGGAAAGCAAGGGTAGGCAAGGGCAACGGACGGAACGGCACGTTAAGGGGAAACAAGCCTAAGGCACGACAACGCAGGACTAGGCAATGCACGGCAAGGCAAGGAAAGGGTAACGCAAGGCAAGGCACGGTCAGGCGAGGCAACGCTAATGCACGAAAAAGCACGGCTAGGCAATGCACGGCAAGGCAAGGAAAGGGTAACGCAAGGCAAGGCACGGTCAGGCGAGGCAAGGCTAATGCACGACAACGCAAGGCTAGGCAATGCACGGCAAGGCAAGGAAAGGGTAACGCAAGGCAATGCACGGTCAGGCGAGGCAAGGCTAATGCACGACAACGCAAGGCTAGGCAGTGCTCGGCAAGGCAAGGAAAGCATAACGCAAGGCAAGGCACGGTCAGGCGAGGCAAGGCTAATGCACGACAACGAAAGGCTAGGCAGTGCTCGGCAAGGCAAGGAAAGAGTAACGGAAGGAAAGGAAGGCAAGGCAAAGAAAGGCAAGGCAAGTGTAACGGAAGGAACGGCACAGCAAGGGGAAACAAGGCTAAGGCACGACAACGCACGGCTAGGCAGAGCACGGCTAGGCAAGGAAAGAGTAACGGAAGGAAAGAAAGGCAAGGGAAAGCAAGGGAAGGCAAGGGTTACGGAAGGAACGGCACGGTAAGGGGAAACAAGGGTAAGGCACGACAACGCAGGACTAGGCAATGCACGGCAAGGCAAGGAAAGGGTAACGCAAGGCAAGGCACGGTCAGGCGAGGCAACGCTAATGCACGAAAAAGCACGGCTAGGCAATGCCGGCAAGGCAAGGAAAGGTAACGCAAGGCAAGGAAAGGGTAACGCAAGGCAAGGCACGGTAACACGGCACGTAAGGCAAGGCTAAGGCACGACAACGCAAGGCTAGGCAATGCACGGCAAGGCAAGGAAAGGGTAACGCAAGGCAAGGCACGGTCAGGCGAGGCAAGGCTAATGCACGACAACGCAAGGCTAGGCAGTGCTCGGCAAGGCAAGGAAAGAGTAACGGAAGGAAAGAAAGGCAAGGGAAAGCAAGGGAAGGCAAGGGTAACGGAAGGAACGGCACGGTAAGGGGAAACAAGGCTAAGGCACGACAACGCAGGACTAGGCAATGCACGGCAAGGCAAGGAAAGGGTAACGCAAGGCAAGGCACGGTCAGGCGAGGCAAGGCTAATGCACGACAACGCAAGGCTAGGCAATGCACGGCTAGGCAAGGAAAGAGTAACGGAAGGAGAGGAAGGCAAGGCAAAGCAATGCAAGGCAAGTGTATCAAAAGGCAAGGCACGGCAAGGGGAAACAAGGGTAAGGCACGGCAACGCACGGCCAGGCAATGCACGGCTAGGCAAGGAAAGAGTAACGGAAGGAAAGAAAGGCAAGGGAAAGCAAGGGAAGGCAAGGGTAACGGAAGGAACGGCACGGTAAGGGGAAACAAGGCTAAGGCACGACAACGCAGGACTAGGCAATGCACGGCAAGGCAAGGAAAGGGTAACGCAAGGCAAGGCACGGTGAGGGGAGGCAAGGCTAAGGAACGACAACGCAAGTCTAGGCAGTGCACGGCTAGGCAAGGAAAGAGTAACGGAAGGAGAGGAAAGCAAGGCAAAGCAAGGCAAGGCAAGTGTAACAAAAGGCAAGCCACGGCAAGGGGAAACAGGGGTAAGGCACGGCAACGCACGGCTAGGCAATGCATGGCAAGGCAAGGAAAGGGTAACGCAAAGCAACGCACGGTGAGGCAAGGGAAGGCTAATGCACGACAACGCTCGGCTAGGCAATGCACGGCAAGGCAAGGAAAGGGTAACGCAAGGCAAGGCACTGTCAGGCGAGCCAAGGCTAAGGCACGACAACGCAAGTCTAGGCAGTGCACGGCTAGGCAAGGAAAGAGTAACGGAAGGAAAGGAAGGCAAGGCAAAGTAAGGCAAGGCAAGTGTAACGGAAGAAACGGCACAGCAAGGGGAAACAAGGCTAAGGCAAGACAACGCACGGCTGGGCAATTCACGGCAAGGGAAGGAAAGGGTAACGCAAGGCAAGGCACGGTCAGGCGAGGCAAGGCTAATGCACGACAACGCAAGGCTAGGCAATGCACGGCTAGGCAAGGAAAGAGTAACGGAAGGAAAGGAAGGCAAAGCAAAGCAAGGCAAGGCAAGTGTAACAAAAGGCACGGCACGGCAAGGGGAAACAAGGGTAAGGCACGACAACGCAAGGCTAGGCAGTGCACGGCAAGGCAAGGAAAGGGTAACGCAAGGCAAGGTACGGTGAGGCAAGGGAAGGCTAATGCACGACAACGCAAGGCTAGGCAGTGCACGGCTAGGCAAGGAAAGAGTAACGGAAGGAAAGGAAGGCAAGGCAAAGAAAGGCAAGGCAAGTGTAACGGAAGGAACGGCACAGCAAGGGGAAACAAGGCTAAGGCACGACAACGCACGGCTAGGCAGTGCACGGCTAGGCAAGGAAAGAGTAACGGAAGGAAAGAAAGGCAAGGGAAAGCAAGGGAAGGCAAGGGTAACGGAAGGAACGGCACGGTAAGGGGAAACAAGGCTAAGGCACGACAACGCACGACTAGGCAATGCACGGCAAGGCAAGGAAAGGGTAACGCAAGGCAAGGCACGGTCAGGCGAGGCAACGCTAATGCACGAAAAAGCACGGCTAGGCAATGCACGGCAAGGCAAGGAAAGGGTAACGCAAGGCAAGGCACGGTCAGGCGAGGCAAGGCTAATGCACGACAACGCAAGGCTAGGCAATGCACGGCACGGCAAGGAAAGGGTAACGCAAAGCAAGTCACGGTCATGCGAGGCAAGGCTAATGCACGACAACGCAAGGCTAGGCAGTGCACGGCTAGGCAAGGAAAGAGTAACGGAAGGAAAGGAAGGCAAGGCAAAGCAAGGCAAGGCAAGTGTAACAAAAGGCACGTAACGGCAAGGGGAAACAAGGCTAAGGCACGGCAACGCACGGCTAGGCAATGCACGGCCAGGCAAGGAAAGGGTAACGCACGGCAAGGCACGGTGAGGCAAGGCAAGTCTAATGCACGAAAATGCAGGGCTAGGCAATGCACGGCAAGGCAAGGAAAGGGAAACGCAGGGCAAGGCACGGTCAGGCGAGGCAAGGCTAATGCACGACAACGCAAGGCTAGGCAGTGCACGGCAAGGCAAGGAAAGAGTAACGGAAGGCACGAAAGGCAAGGCAAAGCCAGGCAAGTCAAGTGTAACAAAAGGCACGGCACGGCAAGGGGAAACAAGGCTAAGGCAAGACAACACACGGCTAGGCAATGCACGGCAAGGCAAGCAAAGAGTAACGGAAGGCAAGGAAGGCAAGGGAAAGCAAGGGAAGGCAAGGGTAACGGAAGGAACGGCACAGTAAGGGGAAACAAGGCTAAGGCAGGACAACGCAGGACTAGGCAATGCAGGGAAAGGCAAAGAAAGGGTAACGCAAGGCAAGGCACGGTCAGGCGAGGCAAGGCTAATGCACGACAACGCAAGGCTAGGCAATGCACGGAAGGCTAGGAAAGAGTAACGGAAGGCAAGGAAGGCACGGGAAAGCAAGTGTAGGCAAGGGTAACGGAAGGAACGGCACGGTAAGGGTAAACAAGCCTAAGGCACGACAACGCAGGACTAGGCAATGCACGACAAGGGAAGGAAAGGGTAACGCAAAGCAAGTCACGGTCAGGCGAGGCAAGGCTAATGCACGACAACGCAAGGCTAGGCAGTGCACGGCTAGGCAAGGAAAGAGTAACGGAAGGAAAGGAAGGCAAGGCAAAGCAAGGCAAGGCAAGTGTAACAAAAGGCACGTAACGGCAAGGGGAAACAAGGCTAAGGCACGGCAACGCACGGCTAGGCAATGCACGGCCAGGCAAGGAAAGGGTAACGCACGGCAAGGCACGGTGAGGCAAGGCAAGTCTAATGCACGACAATGCAGGGCTAGGCAATGCACGGCAAGGCAAGGAAAGGGAAACGCAGGGCAAGGCACGGTCAGGCGAGGCAAGGCTAATGCACGACAACGCAAGGCTAGGCAGTGCACGGCAAGGCAAGGAAAGAGTAACGGAAGGAACGAAAGGCAAGGCAAAGCCAGGCAAGTCAAGTGTAACAAAAGGCACGGCACGGCAAGGGGAAACAACGCTAAGGCAAGACAACGCACGGCTAGGCAATGCACGGCAAGGCAAGCAAAGAGTAACGGAAGGCAAGGAAGGCAAGGGAAAGGGCAAGGGAAGGCAAAGGTAACGGAAGGAACGGCACAGCAAGGGGAAACAAGGCTAAGGCACGACAACGCACGGCTAGGCAGTGCACGGCTAGGCAAGGAAAGAGTAACGGAAGGAAAGAAAGGCAAGGGAAAGCAAGGGAAGGCAAGGGTAACGGAAGGAACGGCACGGTAAGGGGAAACAAGGCTAAGGCACGACAACGCAGGACTAGGCAATGCACGGCAAGGCAAGGAAAGGGTAACGCAAGGCAAGGCACGGTCAGGCGAGGCAAGGCTAAGGCAGGACAACGCAAGGCTAGGCAATGCACGGAAGGCAAGCAAAGAGTAACGGAAGGCAAGGAAGGCAAGGGAAGGCAAAGGTAAAGGAAGGAACGGCACGGTAAGCGGAAACAAGGCTAAGGCACGACAACTCAGGAGTAGGCAATGCACGGCAAGGCAAGGAAAGGGTAACGCAAGGCAAGGCACGGTCAGGCGAGGCAAGGCTAAGGCACGACAACGCAAGGCTAGGCAGTGCACGGCTAGGCAAGAAAAGAGTAACGGAAGGAAAGAAAGGCAAGGGAAAGCAAGGGAAGGCAAGGGTAACGGAAGGAACGGCACGGTAAGGGGAAACAAGGCTAAGGGACGAAAACGCAAGTCTAGGCAGTGCACGGCTAGGCAAGGAAAGAGTAACGGAAGGAGAGGAAAGCAAGGCAAAGGAAGGCAAGGCAAGTGTAACAAAAGGCAAGCCACGGCAAGGGGAAACAAGGCTAAGGCAAGACAACGCACGGCTAGGCAATGCACGGCAAGGGAAGGAAAGGGTAACGCAAGGCAAGGCACGGTCAGCCGAGGCAAGGCTAAGGCACGACAACGCAAGGCTAGGCAGTGCACGGCTAGGCAAGGAAAGAGTAACGGAAGGAAAGGAAGGCAAGGCAAAGAAAGGCAAGGCAAGTGTAACGGAAGGAACGGCAAAGCAAGGGGAAACAAGGCTAAGGCACGACAACGCACGGCTAGGCAGTGCACGGCTAGGCAAGGAACGAGTAACGGAAGGAGAGGAAAGCAAGGCAAAGCAAGGCAAGGCAAGTGTAACAAAAGGCAAGCCACGGCAAGGGGAAACAAGGCTAAGGCAAGACAACGCACGGCTAGGCAATGCACGGCAAGGGAAGGAAAGGGTACCGCAAGGCAAGGCACGGTCAGGCGAGGCAAGGCTAAGGCACGACAACGCAAGGCTAGGTAGTGCACGGCTAGGCAAGGAAAGAGTAACGGAAGGAAAGGAAGGCAAGGCAAAGAAAGGCAAGGCAAGTGTAACGGAAGGAACGGCACAGCAAGGGGAAACAAGGCTAAGGCACGACAACGCACGGCTAGGCAGAGCACGGCTAGGCAAGGAAAGAGTAACGGAAGGAAAGAAAGGCAAGGGAAAGCAAGGGAAGGCAAGGGTTACGGAAGGAACGGCACGGTAAGGGGAAACAAGGGTAAGGCACGACAACGCAGGACTAGGCAATGCACGGCAAGGCAAGGAAAGGGTAACGCAAGGCAAGGCACGGTCAGGCGAGGCAACGCTAATGCACGAAAAAGCACGGCTAGGCAATGCACGGCAAGGCAAGGAAAGGGTAACGCAAGGCAAGGCACGGTCAGGCGAGGCAAGGCTAATGCACGACAACGCAAGGCTAGGCAATGCACGGCAAGGCAAGGAAAGGGTAACGCAAGGCAATGCACGGTCAGGCGAGGCAAGGCTAATGCACGACAACGCAAGGCTAGGCAGTGCTCGGCAAGGCAAGGAAAGAGTAACGGAAGGAAAGAAAGGCAAGGGAAAGCAAGGGAAGGCAAGGGTAACGGAAGGAACGGCACGGTAAGGGGAAACAAGGCTAAGGCACGACAACGCAGGACTAGGCAATGAACGGCAAGGCAAAGAAAGGGTAACGCAAGGCAAGGCACGGTCACGCGAGGCAAGGCTAATGCACGACAACGCAAGGCTAGGCAATGCACGGCTAGGCAAGGAAAGAGTAACGGAAGGAGAGGAAGGCAAGGCAAAGCAATGCAAGGCAAGTGTATCAAAAGGCAAGGCACGGCAAGGGGAAACAAGGGTAAGGCACGGCAACGCACGGCCAGGCAATGCACGGCTAGGCAAGGAAAGAGTAACGGAAGGAAAGAAAGGCAAGGGAAAGCAAGGGAAGGCAAGGCTAACGGAAGGAACGGTACGGTACGGGGAAACAAGGCTAAGGCACGACAACGCAGGACTAGGCAATGCACGGCAAGGCAAAGAAAGTGTAACGCAAGGCAAGGCACGGTCAGGCGACGCAAGGCTAAGGCACGACAACGCAAGGCTAGGCAATGCACGGAAGGCCACAAAGAGTAACGGAAGGCCAGGAAGGCAAGGGAAAGCAAGGGAAGGCAAGGGTAACGGAAGGAACGGCACAGTAAGGGGAAACAAGGCTAAGGCACGACAACGCAGGACTACGCAATGCAGGGAAAGGCAAAGAAAGGGTAACGCAAGGCAAGGCACGGTCAGGCGAGGCAAGGCTAATGCACGACAACGCAAGGCTAGGCAATGCACGGAAGGCTAGGAAAGAGTAACGGAAGGCAAGGAAGGCACGGGAAAGCAAGGGTAGGCAAGGGTAACGGAAGGAACGGCACGGTAAGGGGAAACAAGGCTAAGGCACGACAACGCAGGACTAGGCAATGCACGGCAAGGCAAGGAAAGGGTAACGCAAGGCAAGGCACGGTCAGGCGAGGCAACGCTAAGGCACGACAACGCAAGTCTAGGCAGTGCACGGCTAGGCAAGGAAAGAGTAACGGAAGGAGAGGAAAGCAAGGCAAAGCAAGGCAAGGCAAGTGTAACAAAAGGCAAGCCACGGCAAGGGGAAACAAGGGTAAGGCACGGCAACGCACGGCTAGGCAATGCATGGCAAGGCAAGGAAAGGGTAACGCAAAGCAAGGCACGGTGAGGCAAGGTAAGGCTAATGCACGACAACGCTCGGCTAGGCAATGCACGGCAAGGCAAGGAAAGGGTAACGCAAGGCAAGGCACGGTCAGGCGTGCCAAGGCTAAGGCACGACAACGCAAGGCTAGGCAGTGCACGGCTAGGCAAGGAAAGAGTAACGGAAGGAAAGGAAGGCAAGGCAAAGTAAGGCAAGGCAAGTGTAACGGAAGAAACGGCACAGCAAGGGGAAACAAGGCTAAGGCAAGACAACGCACGGCTAGGCAATGCACGGCAAGGGAAGGAAATTTAACGCAAGGCAAGGCACGGTCAGGCGAGGCAAGGCTAATGCACGACAACGCAAAGCTAGGCAATGCACGGCTAGTCAAGGAAAGAGTAACGGAAGGAAAGGAAGGCAAAGCAAAGCAAGGCAAGGGAAGTGTAACAAAAGGCACAGCACGGCAAGGGGAAACAAGGGTAAGGCACGACAACGCAAGGCTAGGCAGTGCACGGCAAGGCAAAGAAAGGGTAACGCAAGGCAAGGTACGGTGAGGCAAGGGAAGGCTAATGCACGACAACGCAAGGCTAGGCAGTGCACGGCTAGGCAAGGAAAGAGTAACGGACGGAAAGGAAGGCAAGGCAAAGAAAGGCAAGGCAAGTGTAACGGAAGGAACGGCACAGCAAGGGGAAACAAGGCTAAGGCACGACAACGCACGGCTAGGCAGTGCACGGCTAGGCAAGGAAAGAGTAACGGAAGGAAATAAAGGCAAGGGAAAGCAAGGGAAGGCAAGGGTAACGGAAGGAACGGCACGGTAAGGGGAAACAAGGCTAAGGCACGACAACGCACGACTAGGCAATGCACGGCAAGGCAAGGAAAGGGTAACGCAAGGCAAGGCACGGTCAGGCGAGGCAACGCTAATGCACGAAAAAGCACGGCTAGGCAATGCACGGCAAGGCAAGGAAAGGGTAACGCAAGGCAAGGCACGGTCAGGCGAGGCAAGGCTAATGCACGACAACGCAAGGCTAGGCAATGCACGGCAAGGCAAGGAAAGGGTAACGCAAGGCAATGCACGGTCAGGCGAGGCAAGGCTAATGCACGACAACGCAAGGCTAGGCAGTGCTCGGCAAGGCAAGGAAAGAGTAACGGAAGGAAAGAAAGGCAAGGGAAAGCAAGGGAAGGCAAGGGTAACGGAAGGAACGGCACGGTAAGGGGAAACAAGGCTAAGGCACGACAACGCAGGACTAGGCAATGCACGGCAAGGCAAAGAAAGGGTAACGCAAGGCAAGGCACGGTCAGGCGAGGCAAGGCTAATGCACGACAACGCAAGGCTAGGCAATGCACGGCTAGGCAAGGAAAGAGTAACGGAAGGAGAGGAAGGCAAGGCAAAGCAATGCAAGGCAAGTGTAACAAAAGGCAAGGCACGGCAAGGGGAAACAAGGGTAAGGCACGGCAACGCACGGCTAGGCAATGCACGGCTAGGCAAGGAAAGAGTAACGGAAGGAAAGAAAGGGAAGGGAAAGCAAGGGAAGGCAAGGCTAACGGAAGGAACGGCACGGTACGGGGAAACAAGGCTAAGGCACGACAACGCAGGAATAGGCAATGCACGGCAAGGCAAAGAAAGTGTAACGCAAGGCAAGGCACGGTCAGGCGACGCAAGGCTAAGGCACGACAACGCAAGGCTAGGCAATGCACGGAAGGTAAGTAAAGAGTAACGGAAGGCAAGGAAGGCAAGGGAAAGCAAAGGTAGGCAAGGCCAACGGACGGAACGGCACGGTAAGGGGAAACAAGCCTAAGGCACGACAACGCAGGACTAGGCAATGGACGGCAAGGCAAGGAAAGGGTAACGCAAGGCAAGGCACGGTCAGGCGAGGCAACGCTAATGCACGAAAAAGCACGGCTAGGCAATGCACGGCAAGGCAAGGAAAGGGTAACGCAAGGCAAGGCACGGTCAGGCGAGGCAAGGCTAATGCACGACAACGCAAGGCTAGGCAATGCACGGCAAGGCAAGGAAAGGGTAACGCAAGGCAAGGCACGGTCAGGCGAGGCAAGTCTAAGGCACGACAAAGCAAGGCTAGGCAATGCACGGAAGGCCACAAAGAGTAACGGAAGACAAGGAAGGCAAGGGAAAGCAAGGGAAGGCAAGGGTAACGGAAGGAACGGCACAGTAAGGGGAAACAAGGCTAAGGCACGACAACGCAGGACTAGGCAATGCAGGGAAAGGCAAAGAAAGGGTAACGCAAGGCAAGGCACGGTCAGGCGAGGCAAGGCTAATGCACGACAACGCAAGGCTAGGCAATGCACGGAAGGCTAGGAAAGAGTAACGGAAGGCAAGGAAGGCACGGGAAAGCAAGGTTAGGCAAGGGTAACGGAAGGAACGGCACGGTAAGGGGAAACAAGCCTAAGGCACGACAACGCAGGACTAGGCAATGCACGACAAGGGAAGGAAAGGGTAACGCAAAGCAAGTCACGGTCATGCGAGGCAAGGCTAATGCACGACAACGCAAGGCTAGGCAGTGCACGGCTAGGCAAGGAAAGAGTAACGGAAGGATAGGAAGGCAAGGCAAAGCAAGGCAAGGCAAGTGTAACAAAAGGCACGTAACGGCAAGGGGAAACAAGGCTAAGGCACGGCAACGCACGGCTAGGCAATGCACGGCCAGGCAAGGAAAGGGTAACGCAAGGCAAGGCACGGTGAGGCAAGGCAAGTCTAATGCACGACAATGCAGGGCTAGGCAATGCACGGCAAGGCAAGGAAAGGGAAACGCAGGGCAAGGCACGGTCAGGCGAGGCAAGGCTAATGCACGACAACGCAAGGCTAGGCAGTGCACGGCAAGGCAAGGAAAGAGTAACGGAAGGAACGAAAGGCAAGGCAAAGCCAGGCAAGTCAAGTGTAACAAAAGGCACGGCACGGCAAGGGGAAACAAGGCTAAGGCAAGACAACGCACGGCTAGGCAATGCACGGCAAGGCAAGCAAAGAGTAACGGAAGGCAAGGAAGGCAAGGGAAAGCAAGGGAAGGCAAAGGTAACGGAAGGAACGGCACAGCAAGGGGAAACAAGGCTAAGGCACGACAACACACGGCTAGGCAGTGCACGGCTAGGCAAGGAAAGAGTAACGGAAGGAAAGAAAGGCAAGGGAAAGCAAGGGAAGGCAAGGGTAACGGAAGGAACGGCACGGTAAGGGGAAACAAGGCTAAGGCACGACAACGCAGGACTAGGCAATGCACGGCAAGGCAAGGAAAGGGTAACGCAAGGCAAGGCACGGTCAGGCGACGCAAGGCTAAGGCAGGACAACGCAAGGCTAGGCAATGCACGGAAGGCAAGCAAAGAGTAACGGAAGGCAAGGAAGGCAAGGGAAGGCAAAGGTAAAGGAAGGAACGGCACGGTAAGCGGAAACAAGGCTAAGGCACGACAACTCAGGACTAGGCAATGCACGGCAAGGGAAGGAAAGGGTAACGTAAGGCAAGGCACGGTCAGGCAAGGCAAGGCTAAGGCACGACAACGCAAGGCTAGGCAGTGCACGGCTAGGCAAGGAAAGAGAAACGGAAGGAAAGGAAGGGAAGGCAAAACAAGGCAAGGCAAGTGTAACGGAAGGAACGGCAAAGCAAGGGGAAACAAGGCTAAGGCACGACAACGCACGGCTAGGCAATGCACGGCAAGGCAAGGAAAGGGTAACGCAAGGCAAGGCACGGTCAGGCGAAGCAAGGCTAAGGAACGGCAACGCAAGGCTAGGCAATGCACGGAAGGCAAGCAAAGAGTAACGGAAGGTAAGGAAGTCAAGGCAAAGCAAGGCAACGCAAGCAAGGCTATGGCAACGTGAAACAAGGTTAAGGCACGACAACGCACGGCTAGGCAATGCACGGCAAGGCAAGGAAAGGGTAACGCAAGTCAAGGCACGGTCAGGCAAGGCTAGAATAAGGCACGACAACACAAGGTTGGGCAATGCACGGAAAGGCAAGCAAACAGTAACGGAAGGCAAGGAAGGCCAGGGAAAGCAAGGCAACGGAAGGGTAACGGAAGGCACGGCAGGGCAAGAGGAAACAAGGCTAAGGCACGACAACGCACGGCTAGGCAATGCACGGCAAGGCAAGGAAAGGGTAACGCAAGGCAAGGCACGGTCAGGCGAGGCAAGGCTAAGGCACGACAACGCAAGGCTAGGCAATGCACGGAAGGCCACAAAGAGTAACGGAAGGCAAGGAAGGCAAGGGAAAGCAAGGGAAGGCAAGGGTAACGGAAGGAACGGCACGGTAAGGGGAAACAAGCCTAAGGCACGACAACGCAGGACTATGCAATGCACGACAAGGGAAGGAAAGGGTAACGCAAAGCAAGTCACGGTCATGCGAGGCAAGGCTAATGCACGACAACGCAAGGTTAGGCAGTGCACGGTTAGGCAAGGAAAGAATAACGGCAGGAAAGGAAGGCAAGGCAAAGCAAGGCAAGGCAAGTGTAACAAAAGGCACGTAACGGCAAGGGGAAACAAGGCTAAGGCACGGCAACGCACGGCTAGGCAATGCACGGCCAGGCAAGGAAAGGGTAACGCACGGCAAGGCACGGTGAAGCAAGGCAAGTCTAATGCACGACAATGCAGGGCTAGGCAATGCACGGCAAGGCAAGGAAAGGGAAACGCAAGGCAAGGCACGGTCAGGCGAGGCAAGGCTAATGCACGACAACGCAAGGCTAGGCAATGCACGGAAGGCAAGCAAAGAGTAACGGAAGGCAAGGAAGGCAAGGGAAAGCAAGGGAAGGCAAGGGTAACGGAAGGAACGGCACGGTAAGGGGAACAAGGCTAAGGCACGACAACGCACGACTAGGCAATGCACGGCAAGGCAAGGAAAGGGTAACGCAAGGCAAGGCACGGTCAGGCGAGGCAACGCTAATGCACGAAAAAGCACGGCTAGGCAATGCACGGCAAGGCAAGGAAAGGGTAACGCAAGGCAAGGCACGGTCAGGCGAGGCAAGGCTAATGCACGACAACGCAAGGCTAGGCAATGCACGGCAAGGCAAGGAAAGGGTAACGCAAGGCAATGCACGGTCAGGCGAGGCAAGGCTAATGCACGACAACGCAAGGCTAGGCAGTGCTCGGCAAGGCAAGGAAAGAGTAACGGAAGGAAAGAAAGGCAAGGGAAAGCAAGGGAAGGCAAGGGTAACGGAAGGAACGGCACGGTAAGGGGAAACAAGGCTAAGGCACGACAACGCAGGACTAGGCAATGCACGGCAAGGCAAGGAAAGGGTAACGCAAGGCAAGGCACGGTCAGGCGAGGCAAGGCTAAGGCAGGACAACGCAAGGCTAGGCAATGCACGGAAGGCAAGCAAAGAGTAACGGAAGGCAAGGAAGGCAAGGGAAGGCAAAGGTAAAGGAAGGAACGGCACGGTAAGCGGAAACAAGGCTAAGGCACGACAACTCAGGACTAGGCAATGCACGGCAAGGCAAGGAAAGGGTAACGCAAGGCAAGGCACGGTCAGGCGAGGCAAGGCTAATGCACGACAACGCAAGGCTAGGCAATGCACGGCTAGGCAAGGAAAGAGTAACGGAAGGAAAGGAAGGCAAGGCAAAGAAAGGCAAGGCAAGTGTAACGGAAGGAACGGCACAGCAAGGGGAAACAAGGCTAAGGCACGACAACGCACGGCTAGGCAGTGCACGGCTAGGCAAGGAAAGAGTAACGGAAGGAAAGGAAGGCAAGGCAAAGCAAGGCAAGGCAAGTGTAACAAAAGGCACGTAACGGCAAGGGGAAACAAGGCTAAGGCACGGCAACGCACGGCTAGGCAATGCACGGCCAGGCAAGGAAAGGGTAACGCACGGCAAGGCACGGTGAGGCAAGGCAAGTCTAATGCACGACAATGCAGGGCTAGGCAATGCACGGCAAGGCAAGGAAAGGGAAACGCAGGGCAAGGCACGGTCAGGCGAGGCAAGGCTAATGCACGACAACGCAAGGCTAGGCAGTGCACGGCAAGGCAAGGAAAGAGTAACGGAAGGAACGAAAGGCAAGGCAAAGCCAGGCAAGTCAAGTGTAACAAAAGGCACGGCACGGCAAGGGGAAACAACGCTAAGGCAAGACAACGCACGGCTAGGCAATGCACGGCAAGGCAAGCAAAGAGTAACGGAAGGCAAGGAAGGCAAGGGAAAGCAAGGGAAGGCAAAGGTAACGGAAGGAACGGCACAGCAAGGGGAAACAAGGCTAAGGCACGACAACGCACGGCTAGGCAGTGCACGGCTAGGCAAGGAAAGAGTAACGGAAGGAAAGAAAGGCAAGGGAAAGCAAGGAAGGCAAGGCTAACGGAAGGAACGGCACGGTACGGGGAAACAAGGCTAAGGCACGACAACGCAGGCTAGGCAATGCACGGCAAGGCAAGGAAAGGGTAACGCAAGGCAAGGCACGGTCAGGCGACGCAAGGCTAAGGCACGACAACGCAAGGCTAGGCAATGCACGGAAGGCAAGTAAAGAGTAACGGAAGGCAAGGAAGGCAAGGGAAAGCAAGGGTAGGCAAGGGCAACGGACGGAACGGCACGTTAAGGGGAAACAAGCCTAAGGCACGACAACGCAGGACTAGGCAATGCACGGCAAGGCAAGGAAAGGGTAACGCAAGGCAAGGCACGGTCAGGCGAGGCAACGCTAATGCACGAAAAAGCACGGCTAGGCAATGCACGGCAAGGCAAGGAAAGGGTAACGCAAGGCAAGGCACGGTCAGGCGAGGCAAGGCTAATGCACGACAACGCAAGGCTAGGCAATGCACGGCAAGGAAAGGAAAGGGTAACGCAAGGCAATGCACGGTCAGGCGAGGCAAGGCTAATGCACGACAACGCAAGGCTAGGCAGTGCTCGGCAAGGCAAGGAAAGAGTAACGGAAGGAAAGAAAGGCAAGGGAAAGCAAGGGAAGGCAAGGGTAACGGAAGGAACGGCACAGTAAGGGGAAACAAGGCTAAGGCAGGACAACGCAGGACTAGGCAATGCAGGGAAAGGCAAAGAAAGGGTAACGCAAGGCAAGGCACGGTCAGGCGAGGAAAGGCTAATGCACGACAACGCAAGGCTAGGCAATGCACGGAAGGCTAGGAAAGAGTAACGGAAGGCAAGGAAGGCACGGGAAAGCAAGTGTAGGCAAGGGTAACGGAAGGAACGGCACGGTAAGGGGAAACAAGCCTAAGGCACGACAACGCAGGACTAGGCAATGCACGACAAGGGAAGGAAAGGGTAACGCAAAGCAAGTCACGGTCATGCGAGGCAAGGCTAATGCACGACAACGCAAGGCTAGGCAGTGCACGGCTAGGCAAGGAAAGAGTAACGGAAGGAAAGGAAGGCAAGGCAAAGCAAGGCAAGGCAAGTGTAACAAAAGGCACGTAACGGCAAGGGGAAACAAGGCTAAGGCACGGCAACGCACGGCTAGGCAATGCACGGCCAGGCAAGGAAAGGGTAACGCACGGCAAGGCACGGTGAGGCAAGGCAAGTCTAATGCACGACAATGCAGGGCTAGGCAATGCACGGCAAGGCAAGGAAAGGGAAACGCAGGGCAAGGCACGGTCAGGCGAGGCAAGGCTAATGCACGACAACGCAAGGCTAGGCAGTGCACGGCAAGGCAAGGAAAGAGTAACGGAAGGAACGAAAGGCAAGGCAAAGCCAGGCAAGTCAAGTGTAACAAAAGGCACGGCACGGCAAGGGGAGACAACGCTAAGGCAAGACAACGCACGGCTAGGCAATGCACGGCAAGGCAAGCAAAGAGTAACGGAAGGCAAGGAAGGCAAGGGAAAGCAAGGGAAGGCAAAGGTAACGGAAGGAACGGCACAGCAAGGGGAAACAAGGCTAAGGCACGACAACGCACGGCTAGGCAGTGCACGGCTAGGCAAGGAAAGAGTAACGGAAGGAAAGAAAGGCAAGGGAAAGCAAGGGAAGGCAAGGCTAACGGAAGGAACGGCACGGTACGGGGAAACAAGGCTAAGGCACGACAACGCAGGACTAGGCAATGCACGGCAAGGCAAAGAAAGGGTAACGCAAGGCAAGGCAAGGTCAGGCGACGCAAGTCTAAGGCACGACAACGCAAGGCTAGGCAATGCACGGAAGGTAAGTAAAGAGTAACGGAAGGCAAGGAAGGCAAGGGAAAGCAAGGGTAGGCAAGGGCAACGGACGGAACGGCACGTTAAGGGGAAACAAGCCTAAGGCACGACAACGCAGGACTAGGCAATGCACGGCAAGGCAAGGAAAGGGTAACGCAAGGCAAGGCACGGTCAGGCGAGGCAACGCTAATGCACGAAAAAGCACGGCTAGGCAATGCACGGCAAGGCAAGGAAAGGGTAACGCAAGGCAAGGCACGGTCAGGCGAGGGAAGGCTAATGCACGACAACGCAAGGCTAGGCAATGCACGGCAAGGAAAGGAAAGGGTAACGCAAGGCAATGCACGGTCAGGCGAGGCAAGGCTAATGCACGACAACGCAAGGCTAGGCAGTGCTCGGCAAGGCAAGGAAAGAGTAACGGAAGGAAAGAAGGGCAAGGGAAAGCAAGGGAAGGCAAGGGTAACGGAAGGAACGGCACGGTAAGCGGAAACAAGGCTAAGGCACGACAACGCAGGACTAGGCAAAGCACGGCAAGTCAAAGAAAGGGTAACGCAAGGCAAGGCACGGTCAGGCGAGGCAAGGCTAATGCACGACAACGCAAGGCTAGGCAATGCACGGCTAGGCAAGGAAAGAGTAACGGAAGGAGAGGAAGGCAAGGCAAAGCAAGGCAAGGCAAGTGTAACAAAAGGCAAGGCACGGCAAGGGGAAACAAGGGTAAGGCACGGCAACGCACGGCTAGGCAATGCACGGCCAAGCAAGGAAAGGGTAACGCAAGGCAAGGCACGGTGAGGAAAGGCAAGGCTAATGCAAGACAATGCAGGGCTAGGCAATGCACGGCAAGGCAAGGAAAGCATAACGCAAGGCAAGGCACGGTCAGGCGAGGCAAGGCTAATGCACGACAACGCAAGGCTAGGCAGTGCTCGGCAAGGCAAGGAAAGAGTAACGGAAGGAAAGAAAGGCAAGGGAAAGCAAGGGAAGGCAAGGGTAACGGAAGGAACGGCACGGTAAGGGGAAACAAGGCTAAGGCACGACAACGCAGGACTAGGCAATGCACGGCAAGGCAAAGAAAGCGTAACGCAAGGCAAGGCACGGTCAGGCGAGGCAAGGCTAATGCACGACAACGCAAGGCTAGGCAATGCACGGCTAGGCAAGGAAAGAGTAACGGAAGGAGAGGAAGGCAAGGCAAAGCAAGGCAAGGCAAGTGTAACAAAAGGCAAGGCACGGCAAGGGGAAACAAGGGTAAGGCACGGCAACGCACGGCTAGGCAATGCACGGCCAAGCAAGGAAAGGGTAACGCAAGGCAAGGCACGGTGAGGAAAGGCAAGGCTAATGCACGACAATGCAGGGCTAGGCAATGCACGGCAAAGCAAGGAAAGCATAACGCAAGGCAAGGCACGGTCAGGCGAGGCAAGGCTAATGCACGACAACGCAAGGCTAGGCAGTGCTCGGCAAGGCAAGGAAAGAGTAACGGAAGGAAAGAAAGGCAAGGGAAAGCAAGGGAAGGCAAGGGTAACGGAAGGAACGGCACGGTAAGGGGAAACAAGGCTAAGGCACGACAACGCAGGACTAGGCAATGCACGGCAAGGCAAGGAAAGGGTAACGCAAGGCAAGGCACGGTCAGGCGAGGCAAGGCTAAGGCAGGACAACGCAAGGCTAGGCAATGCACGGAAGGCAAGCAAAGAGTAACGGAAGGCAAGGAAGGCAAGGGAAGGCAAATGTAAAGGAAGGAACGGCACGGTAAGCGGAAACAAGGCTAAGGCACGACAACGCACGACTAGGCAATGCACGGCAAGGCAAGGAAAGGGTAACGCAAGGCAAGGCACGGTCAGGCGAGGCAAGGCTAATGCACGAAAGCAAGGCTAGGCATGCTCGGCAAGGCAAGGAAAGAGTAACGAAGGAAGGCGCAAGGAAGGCAAGGCGAGCAACGCTAAAGCAGGCAGGTGCAAGGCAAGGAAGGAAAGGCACAGGCAGGGGAACAAGGCTAATGCACGACAACGCAAGGCTAGGCAATGCACGGCAAGGCAAGGAAAGGGTAACGCAAGGCAAGGCACGGTCATTTGAGGCAAGGCTGATGCACGACAACGCAAGGCTAGGCAGTGCACGGCTAGGCAACGAAAGAGTAACGGAAGGAAAGGAAGGCAAGGCAAAGCAAGGCAAGGCAAGTGTAACAAAAGGCACGTAACGGCAAGGGGAAACAAGGCTAAGGCACGGCAACGCACGGCTAGGCAATGCACGGCAAGGCAAGGAAAGGGTAACGCAAGGCAAGGCACGGTGAGGCAAGGCAAGTCTAATGCACGAAAATGCAGGGCTAGGCAATGCACGGCAAGGCAAGGAAAGGGAAACGCAGGGCAAGGCACGGTCAGGCCAGGCAAGGCTAATGCACGACAACGCAAGGCTAGGCAGTGCACGGCAAGGCAAGGAAATAGTAACGGAAGGCACGAAAGGCAAGGCAAAGCCAGGCAAGTCAAGTGTAACAAAAGGCACGGCACGGCAAGGGGAAACAAGGCTAAGGCAAGACAACACACGGCTAGGCAATGCACGGCAAGGCAAGCAAAGAGTAACGGAAGGCAAGGAAGGCAAGGGAAAGCAAGGGAAGGCAAGGGTAACGGAAGGAACGGCACAGTAAGGGGAAACAAGGCTAAGGCAGGACAACGCAGGACTAGGCAATGCAGGGAAAGGCAAAGAAAGGGTAACGCAAGGCAAGGCACGGTCAGGCGAGGCAAGGCTAATGCACGACAACGCAAGGCTAGGCAATGCACGGAAGGCTAGGAAAGAGTAACGGAAGGCAAGGAAGGCACGGGAAAGCAAGTGTAGGCAAGGGTAACGGAAGGAACGGCACGGTAAGGGGAAACAAGCCTAAGGCACGACAACGCAGGACTAGGCAATGCACGACAAGTGAAGGAAAGGGTAACGCAAAGCAAGTCACGGTCATGCGAGGCAAGGCTAATGCACGACAACGCAAGGCTAGGCAGTGCACGGCTAGGCAAGGAAAGAGTAACGGAAGGAAAGGAAGGCAAGGCAAAGCAAGGCAAGGCAAGTGTAACAAAAGGCACGTAACGGCAAGGGGAAACAAGGCTAAGGCACGGCAACGCACGGCTAGGCAATGCACGGCCAGGCAAGGAAAGGGTAACGCACGGCAAGGCACGGTGAGGCAAGGCAAGTCTAATGCACGACAATGCAGGGCTAGGCAATGCACGGCAAGGCAAGGAAAGGGAAACGCAGGGCAAGGCACGGTCAGGCGAGGCAAGGCTAATGCACGACAACGCAAGGCTAGGCAGTGCACGGCAAGGCAAGGAAAGAGTAACGGAAGGAACGAAAGGCAAGGCAAAGCCAGGCAAGTCAAGTGTAACAAAAGGCACGGCACGGCAAGGGGAAACAACGCTAAGGCAAGACAAAGCACGGCTAGGCAATGCACGGCAAGGCAAGCAAAGAGTAACGGAAGGCAAGGAAGGCAAGGGAAAGCAAGGGAAGGCAAAGGTAACGGAAGGAACGGCACAGCAAGGGGAAACAAGGCTAAGGCACGACAACGCACGGCTAGGCAGTGCACGGCTAGGCAAGGAAAGAGTAACGGAAGGAAAGAAAGGCAAGGGAAAGCAAGGGAAGGCAAGGCTAACGGAAGGAACGGCACGGTACGGGGAAACAAGGCTAAGGCACGACAACGCAGGACTAGGCAATGCACGGCAAGGCAAAGAAAGGGTAACGCAAGGCAAGGCAAGGTCAGGCGACGCAAGTCTAAGGCACGACAACGCAAGGCTAGGCAATGCACGGAAGGTAAGTAAAGAGTAACGGAAGGCAAGGAAGGCAAGGGAAAGCAAGGGTAGGCAAGGGCAACGGACGGAACGGCACGTTAAGGGGAAACAAGCCTAAGGCACGACAACGCAGGGCTAGGCAATGCACAGCCAAGCAAGGAAAGGGTAACGCAAGGCAAGGCACGGTGAGGAAAGGCAAGGCTAATGCACGACAATGCAGGGCTAGGCAATGCACGGCAAGGCAAGGAAAGCATAACGCAAGGCAAGGCACGGTCAGACGAGGCAAGGCTAATGCACGACAACGCAAGGCTAGGCAGTGCTCGGCAAGGCAAGGAAAGAGTAACGGAAGGAAAGAAAGGCAAGGGAAAGCAAGGGAAGGAAAGGGTAACGGAAGCAACGGCACGGTAAGGGGAAACAAGGCTAAGGCACGACAACGCAGGACTAGGCAATGCACGGCAAGGCAAGGAAAGGGTAACGCAAGGCAAGGCACGGTGAGGCGAGGCAAGGCTAAGGAACGACAACGCAAGACTAGGCAGTGCACGGCTAGGCAAGGAAAGAGTAACGGAAGGAGAGGAAAGCAAGGCAAAGCAAGGCAAGGCAAGTGTAACAAAAGGCAAGCCACGGCAAGGGGAAACAAGGGTAAGGCACGGCAACGCACGGCTAGGCAATGCATGGCAAGGCAAGGAAAGGGTAACGCAAAGCAAGGCACGGTGAGGCAAGGGAAGGCTAATGCACGACAACGCTCGGCTAGGCAATGCACGGCAAGGCAAGGAAAGGGTAACGCAAGGCAAGGCACTGTCAGGCGAGCCAAGGCTAAGGCACGACAACGCAAGTCTAGGCAGTGCACGGCTAGGCAAGGAAAGAGTAACGGAAGGAAAGGAAGGCAAGGCAAAGTAAGGCAAGGCAAGTGTAACGGAAGAAACGGCACAGCAAGGGGAAACAAGGCTAAGGCAAGACAACGCACGGCTGGGCAATTCACGGCAAGGGAAGGAAAGGGTAACGCAAGGCAAGGCACGGTCAGGCGAGGCAAGGCTAATGCACGACAACGCAAGGCTAGGCAGTGCACGGCTAGGCAAGGAAAGAGTAACGGAAGGAAAGGAAGGCAAGGCAAAGAAAGGCAAGGCAAGTGTAACGGAAGGAACGGCACAGCAAGGGTAAACAAGGCTAAGGCACGACAACGCACGGCTAGGCAGTGCACGGCTAGGCAAGGAAAGAGTAACGGAAGGAAAGAAAGGCAAGGGAAAGCAAGGGAAGGCAAGGGTAACGGAAGGAACGGCACGGTAAGGGGAAACAAGGCTAAGGCACGACAACGCACGACTAGGCAATGCACGGCAAGGCAAGGAAAGGGTAACGCAAGGCAAGGCACGGTCAGGCGAGGTAACGCTAATGCACGAAAAAGCACGGCTAGGCAATGCACGGCAAGGCAAGGAAAGGGTAACGCAAGGCAAGGTACGGTCAGGCGAGGCAAGGCTAATGCACGACAACGCAAGGCTAGGCAATGCACGGCAAGGCAAGGAAAGGGTAACGCAAAGCAAGTCACGGTCATGCGAGGCAAGGCTAATGCACGACAACGCAAGGCTAGGCAGTGCACGGCTAGGCAAGGAAAGAGTAACGGAAGGAAAGGAAGGCAAGGCAAAGCAAGGCAAGGCAAGTGTAACAAAAGGCACGTAACGGCAAGGGGAAACAAGGCTAAGGCACGGCAACGCACGGCTAGGCAATGCACGGCCAGGCAAGGAAAGGGTAACGCACGGCAAGGCACGGTGAGGCAAGGCAAGTCTAATGCACGAAAATGCAGGGCTAGGCAATGCACGGCAAGGCAAGGAAAGGGAAACGCAGGGCAAGGCACGGTCAGGCGAGGCAAGGCTAATGCACGACAACGCAAGGCTAGGCAGTGCACGGCAAGGCAAGGAAAGAGTAACGGAAGGCACGAAAGGCAAGGCAAAGCCAGGCAAGTCAAGTGTAACAAAAGGCACGGCACGGCAAGGGGAAACAAGGCTAAGGCAAGACAACACACGGCTAGGCAATGCACGGCAAGGCAAGCAAAGAGTAACGGAAGGCAAGGAAGGCAAGGGAAAGCAAGGGAAGGCAAGGGTAACGGAAGGAACGGCACAGTAAGGGGAAACAAGGCTAAGGCAGGAGAACGCAGGACTAGGCAATGCAGGGAAAGGCAAAGAAAGGGTAACGCAAGGCAAGGCACGGTCAGGCGAGGCAAGGCTAATGCACGACAACGCAAGGCTAGGCAATGCACGGAAGGCTAGGAAAGAGTAACGGAAGGCAAGGAAGGCACGGGAAAGCAAGTGTAGGCAAGGGTAACGGAAGGAACGGCACGGTAAGGGGAAACAAGCCTAAGGCACGACAACGCAGGACTAGGCAATGAATGGCAAGGCAAAGAAAGGGTAACGCAAGGCAAGGCACGGTCACGCGAGGCAAGGCTAATGCACGACAACGCAAGGCTAGGCAATGCACGGCTAGGCAAGGAAAGAGTAACGGAAGGAGAGGAAGGCAAGGCAAAGCAATGCAAGGCAAGTGTAACAAAAGGCAAGGCACGGCAAGGGGAAACAAGGGTAAGGCACGGCAACGCACGGCCAGGCAATGCACGGCTAGGCAAGGAAAGAGTAACGGAAGGAAAGAAAGGCAAGGGAAAGCAAGGGAAGGCAAGGCTAACGAAAGGAACGGTACGGTACGGGGAAACAAGGCTAAGGCACGACAACGCAGGACTAGGCAATGCACGGCAAGGCAAAGAAAGTGTAACGCAAGGCAAGGCACGGTCAGGCGACGCAAGGCTAAGGCACGACAACGCAAGGCTAGGCAATGCACGGAAGGCCACAAAGAGTAACGGAAGGCCAGGAAGGCAAGGGAAAGCAAGGGAAGGCAAGGGTAACGGAAGGAACGGCACAGTAAGGGGAAACAAGGCTAAGGCACGACAACGCAGGACTACGCAATGCAGGGAAAGGCAAAGAAAGGGTAACGCAAGGCAAGGCACGGTCAGGCGAGGCAAGGCTAATGCACGACAACGCAAGGCTAGGCAATGCACGGAAGGCTAGAAAAGAGTAACGGAAGGCAAGGAAGGCACGGGAAAGCAAGGGTAGGCAAGGGTAACGGAAGGAACGGCACGGTAAGGGGAAACAAGCCTAAGGCACGAAAACGCAGGACTAGGCAATGCACGACAAGGGAAGGAAAGGGTAACCCAAAGCAAGTCACGGTCATGCGAGGCAAGGCTAATGCACGACAACGCAAGGCTAGACAGTGCACGGCTAGGCAAGGAAAGAGTAACGGAAGGAAAGGAAGGCAAGGCAAAGCAAGGCAAGGCAAGTGTAACAAAAGGCACGTAACGGCAAGGGGAAACAAGGCTAAGGCACGGCAACGCACGGCTAGGCAATGCACGGCCAGGCAAGGAAAGGGTAACGCACGGCAAGGCACGGTGAGGCAAGGCAAGTCTAATGCACGACAATGCAGGGCTGGGCAATGCACGGCAAGGCAAGGAAAGGGAAACGCAGGGCAAGGCACGGTCAGGCGAGGCAAGGCTAATGCACGACAACGCAAGGCTAGGCAGTGCACGGCAAGGCAAGGAAAGAGTAACGGAAGGAACGAAAGGCAAGGCAAAGCCAGGCAAGTCAAGTGTAACAAAAGGCACGGCACGGCAATGGGAAACAAGGCTAAGGCAAGACAACGCACGGCTAGGCAATGCACGGCAAGGGAAGGAAAGGGTAACGCAAGGCAATGCACGGTCAGGCGAGGCAAGGCTAATGCACGACCACGCAAGGCTAGGCAGTGCTCGGCAAGGCAAGGAAAGAGTAACGGAAGGAAAGAAATGCAAGGGAAAGCAAGGGAAGGCAAGGGTAACGGAAGGAACGGCACGGTAAGGGGAAACAAGGCTAAGGCACGACAACGCAGGACTAGGCAATGCACGGAAAGGCAAGGAAAGGGTAACGCAAGGCAAGGCACGGTCAGGCGAGGCAAGGCTAAGGCACGACAACGCAAGTCTTGGCAGTGCACGGCTAGGCAAGGAAAGAGTAACGGAAGGAGAGGAAAGCAAGGCAAAGCAAGGCAAGGCAAGTGTAACAAAAGGCAAGCCACGGCAAGGGGAAACAAGGGTAAGGCACGGCAACGCACGGCTAGGCAATGCATGGCAAGGCAAGGAAAGGGTAACGCAAAGCAAGGCACGGTGAGGCAAGGTAAGGCTAATGCACGACAACGCTCGGCTAGGCAATGCACGGCAAGGCAAGGAAAGGGTAACGCAAGGCAAGGCACGGTCAGGCGAGCCAAGGCTAAGGCACGACAACGCAAGGCTAGGCAGTGCACGGCTAGGCAAGGAAAGAGTAACGGAAGGAAAGGAAGGCAAGGCAAAGTAAGGCAAGGCAAGTGTAACGGAAGAAACGGCACAGCAAGGGGAAACAAGGCTAAGGCAAGACAACGCACGGCTAGGCAATGCACGGCAAGGGAAGGAAATTTAACGCAAGGCAAGGCACGGTCAGGCGAGGCAAGGCTAATGCACGACAACGCAAGGCTAGGCAATGCACGGCTAGGCAAGGAAAGAGTAACGGAAGGAAAGGAAGGCAAAGCAAAGCAAGGCAAGGGAAGTGTAACAAAAGGCACAGCACGGCAAGGGGAAACAAGGGTAAGGCACGACAACGCAAGGCTAGGCAGTGCACGGCAAGGCAAGGAAAGGGTAACGCAAGGCAAGGTACGGTGAGGCAAGGGAAGGCTAATGCACGACAACGCAAGGCTAGGCAGTGCACGGCTAGGCAAGGAAAGAGTAACGGAAGGAAAGGAAGGCAAGGCAAAGAAAGGCAAGGCAAGTGTAACGGAAGGAACGGCACAGCAAGGGGAAACAAGGCTAAGGCACGACAACGCACGGCTAGGCAGTGCACGGCTAGGCAAGGAAAGAGTAACGGAAGGAAAGAAAGGCAAGGGAAAGCAAGGGAAGGCAAGGGTAACGGAAGGAACGGCACGGTAAGGGGAAACAAGGCTAAGGCACGACAACGCACGACTAGGCAATGCACGGCAAGGCAAGGAAAGGGTAACGCAAGGCAAGGCACGGTCAGGCGAGGCAACGCTAATGCACGAAAAAGCACGGCTAGGCAATGCACGGAAGGCTAGGAAAGAGTAACGGAAGGCAAGGAAGGCACGGGAAAGCAAGTGTAGGCAAGGGTAACGGAAGGAACGGCACGGTAAGGGGAAACAAGCCTAAGGCACGACAACGCAGGACTAGGCAATGCACGACAAGGGAAGGAAAGGGTAACGCAAAGCAAGTCACGGTCATGCGAGGCAAGGCTAATGCACGACAACGCAAGGCTAGGCAGTGCACGGCTAGGCAAGGAAAGAGTAACGGAAGGAAAGGAAGGCAAGGCAAAGCAAGGCAAGGCAAGTGTAACAAAAGGCACGTAACGGCAAGGGGAAACAAGGCTAAGGCACGGCAACGCACGGCTAGGCAATGCACGGCCAGGCAAGGAAAGGGTAACGCACGGCAAGGCACGGTGAGGCAAGGCAAGTCTAATGCACGACAATGCAGGGCTAGGCAATGCACGGCAAGGCAAGGAAAGGGAAACGCAGGGCAAGGCACGGTCAGGCGAGGCAAGGCTAATGCACGACAACGCAAGGCTAGGCAGTGCACGGCAAGGCAAGGAAAGAGTAACGGAAGGAACGAAAGGCAAGGCAAAGCCAGGCAAGTCAAGTGTAACAAAAGGCACGGCACGGCAAGGGGAGACAACGCTAAGGCAAGACAACGCACGGCTAGGCAATGCACGGCAAGGCAAGCAAAGAGTAACGGAAGGCAAGGAAGGCAAGGGAAAGCAAGGGAAGGCAAAGGTAACGGAAGGAACGGCACAGCAAGGGGAAACAAGGCTAAGGCACGACAACGCACGGCTAGGCAGTGCACGGCTAGGCAAGGAAAGAGTAACGGAAGGAAAGAAAGGCAAGGGAAAGCAAGTGAAGGCAAGGCTAACGGAAGGAACGGCACGGTACGGGGAAACAAGGCTAAGGCACGACAACGCAGGACTAGGCAATGCACGGCAAGGCAAAGAAAGGGTAACGCAAGGCAAGGCAAGGTCAGGCGACGCAAGTCTAAGGCACGACAACGCAAGGCTAGGCAATGCACGGAAGGTAAGTAAAGAGTAACGGAAGGCAAGGAAGGCAAGGGAAAGCAAGGGTAGGCAAGGGCAACGGACGGAACGGCACGTTAAGGGGAAACAAGCCTAAGGCACGACAACGCAGGACTAGGCAATGCACGGCAAGGCAAGGAAAGGGTAACGCAAGGCAAGGCACGGTCAGGCGAGGCAACGCTAATGCACGAAAAAGCACGGCTAGGCAATGCACGGCAAGGCAAGGAAAGGGTAACGCAAGGCAAGGCACGGTCAGGCGAGGGAAGGCTAATGCACGACAACGCAAGGCTAGGCAATGCACGGCAAGGAAAGGAAAGGGTAACGCAAGGCAATGCACGGTCAGGCGAGGCAAGGCTAATGCACGACAACGCAAGGCTAGGCAGTGCTCGGCAAGGCAAGGAAAGAGTAACGGAAGGAAAGAAGGGCAAGGGAAAGCAAGGGAAGGCAAGGGTAACGGAAGGAACGGCACGGTAAGCGGAAACAAGGCTAAGGCACGACAACGCAGGACTAGGCAAAGCACGGCAAGTCAAAGAAAGGGTAACGCAAGGCAAGGCACGGTCAGGCGAGGCAAGGCTAATGCACGACAACGCAAGGCTAGGCAATGCACGGCTAGGCAAGGAAAGAGTAACGGAAGGAGAGGAAGGCAAGGCAAAGCAAGGCAAGGCAAGTGTAACAAAAGGCAAGGCACGGCAAGGGGAAACAAGGGTAAGGCACGGCAACGCACGGCTAGGCAATGCACGGCCAAGCAAGGAAAGGGTAACGCAAGGCAAGGCACGGTGAGGAAAGGCAAGGCTAATGCAAGACAATGCAGGGCTAGGCAATGCACGGCAAGGCAAGGAAAGCATAACGCAAGGCAAGGCACGGTCAGGCGAGGCAAGGCTAATGCACGACAACGCAAGGCTAGGCAGTGCTCGGCAAGGCAAGGAAAGAGTAACGGAAGGAAAGAAAGGCAAGGGAAAGCAAGGGAAGGCAAGGGTAACGGAAGGAACGGCACGGTAAGGGGAAACAAGGCTAAGGCACGACAACGCAGGACTAGGCAATGCACGGCAAGGCAAAGAAAGCGTAACGCAAGGCAAGGCACGGTCAGGCGAGGCAAGGCTAATGCACGACAACGCAAGGCTAGGCAATGCACGGCTAGGCAAGGAAAGAGTAACGGAAGGAGAGGAAGGCAAGGCAAAGCAAGGCAAGGCAAGTGTAACAAAAGGCAAGGCACGGCAAGGGGAAACAAGGGTAAGGCACGGCAACGCACGGCTAGGCAATGCACGGCCAAGCAAGGAAAGGGTAACGCAAGGCAAGGCACGGTGAGGAAAGGCAAGGCTAATGCACGACAATGCAGGGCTAGGCAATGCACGGCAAAGCAAGGAAAGCATAACGCAAGGCAAGGCACGGTCAGGCGAGGCAAGGCTAATGCACGACAACGCAAGGCTAGGCAGTGCTCGGCAAGGCAAGGAAAGAGTAACGGAAGGAAAGAAAGGCAAGGGAAAGCAAGGGAAGGCAAGGGTAACGGAAGGAACGGCACGGTAAGGGGAAACAAGGCTAAGGCACGACAACGCAGGACTAGGCAATGCACGGCAAGGCAAGGAAAGGGTAACGCAAGGCAAGGCACGGTCAGGCGAGGCAAGGCTAAGGCAGGACAACGCAAGGCTAGGCAATGCACGGAAGGCAAGCAAAGAGTAACGGAAGGCAAGGAAGGCAAGGGAAGGCAAATGTAAAGGAAGGAACGGCACGGTAAGCGGAAACAAGGCTAAGGCACGACAACGCACGACTAGGCAATGCACGGCAAGGCAAGGAAAGGGTAACGCAAGGCAAGGCACGGTCAGGCGAGGCAACGCTAATGCACGAAAAAGCACGGCTAGGCAATGCACGGCAAGGCAAGGAAAGGGTAACGCAAGGCAAGGCACGGTCAGGCGAGGCAAGGCTAATGCACGACAACGCAAGGCTAGGCAATGCACGGCAAGGCAAGGAAAGGGTAACGCAAAGCAAGTCACGGTCATTTGAGGCAAGGCTGATGCACGACAACGCAAGGCTAGGCAGTGCACGGCTAGGCAACGAAAGAGTAACGGAAGGAAAGGAAGGCAAGGCAAAGCAAGGCAAGGCAAGTGTAACAAAAGGCACGTAACGGCAAGGGGAAACAAGGCTAAGGCACGGCAACGCACGGCTAGGCAATGCACGGCCAGGCAAGGAAAGGGTAACGCACGGCAAGGCACGGTGAGGCAAGGCAAGTCTAATGCACGAAAATGCAGGGCTAGGCAATGCACGGCAAGGCAAGGAAAGGGAAACGCAGGGCAAGGCACGGTCAGGCCAGGCAAGGCTAATGCACGACAACGCAAGGCTAGGCAGTGCACGGCAAGGCAAGGAAATAGTAACGGAAGGCACGAAAGGCAAGGCAAAGCCAGGCAAGTCAAGTGTAACAAAAGGCACGGCACGGCAAGGGGAAACAAGGCTAAGGCAAGACAACACACGGCTAGGCAATGCACGGCAAGGCAAGCAAAGAGTAACGGAAGGCAAGGAAGGCAAGGGAAAGCAAGGGAAGGCAAGGGTAACGGAAGGAACGGCACAGTAAGGGGAAACAAGGCTAAGGCAGGACAACGCAGGACTAGGCAATGCAGGGAAAGGCAAAGAAAGGGTAACGCAAGGCAAGGCACGGTCAGGCGAGGCAAGGCTAATGCACGACAACGCAAGGCTAGGCAATGCACGGAAGGCTAGGAAAGAGTAACGGAAGGCAAGGAAGGCACGGGAAAGCAAGTGTAGGCAAGGGTAACGGAAGGAACGGCACGGTAAGGGGAAACAAGCCTAAGGCACGACAACGCAGGACTAGGCAATGCACGACAAGTGAAGGAAAGGGTAACGCAAAGCAAGTCACGGTCATGCGAGGCAAGGCTAATGCACGACAACGCAAGGCTAGGCAGTGCACGGCTAGGCAAGGAAAGAGTAACGGAAGGAAAGGAAGGCAAGGCAAAGCAAGGCAAGGCAAGTGTAACAAAAGGCACGTAACGGCAAGGGGAAACAAGGCTAAGGCACGGCAACGCACGGCTAGGCAATGCACGGCCAGGCAAGGAAAGGGTAACGCACGGCAAGGCACGGTGAGGCAAGGCAAGTCTAATGCACGACAATGCAGGGCTAGGCAATGCACGGCAAGGCAAGGAAAGGGAAACGCAGGGCAAGGCACGGTCAGGCGAGGCAAGGCTAATGCACGACAACGCAAGGCTAGGCAGTGCACGGCAAGGCAAGGAAAGAGTAACGGAAGGAACGAAAGGCAAGGCAAAGCCAGGCAAGTCAAGTGTAACAAAAGGCACGGCACGGCAAGGGGAAACAACGCTAAGGCAAGACAAAGCACGGCTAGGCAATGCACGGCAAGGCAAGCAAAGAGTAACGGAAGGCAAGGAAGGCAAGGGAAAGCAAGGGTAGGCAAGGGCAACGGAAGGAACGGCACAGCAAGGGGAAACAAGGCTAAGGCACGACAACGCACGGCTAGGCAGTGCACGGCTAGGCAAGGAAAGAGTAACGGAAGGAAAGAAAGGCAAGGGAAAGCAAGGGAAGGCAAGGCTAACGGAAGGAACGGCACGGTACGGGGAAACAAGGCTAAGGCACGACAACGCAGGACTAGGCAATGCACGGCAAGGCAAAGAAAGGGTAACGCAAGGCAAGGCAAGGTCAGGCGACGCAAGTCTAAGGCACGACAACGCAAGGCTAGGCAATGCACGGAAGGTAAGTAAAGAGTAACGGAAGGCAAGGAAGGCAAGGGAAAGCAAGGGTAGGCAAGGGCAACGGACGGAACGGCACGTTAAGGGGAAACAAGCCTAAGGCACGACAACGCAGGACTAGGCAATGCACAGCCAAGCAAGGAAAGGGTAACGCAAGGCAAGGCACGGTGAGGAAAGGCAAGGCTAATGCACGACAATGCAGGGCTAGGCAATGCACGGCAAGGCAAGGAAAGCATAACGCAAGGCAAGGCACGGTCAGGCGAGGCAAGGCTAATGCACGACAACGCAAGGCTAGGCAGTGCTCGGCAAGGCAAGGAAAGAGTAACGGAAGGAAAGAAAGGCAAGGGAAAGCAAGGGAAGGAAAGGGTAACGGAAGCAACGGCACGGTAAGGGGAAACAAGGCTAAGGCACGACAACGCAGGACTAGGCAATGCACGGCAAGGCAAGGAAAGGGTAACGCAAGGCAAGGCACGGTGAGGCGAGGCAAGGCTAAGGAACGACAACGCAAGACTAGGCAGTGCACGGCTAGGCAAGGAAAGAGTAACGGAAGGAGAGGAAAGCAAGGCAAAGCAAGGCAAGGCAAGTGTAACAAAAGGCAAGCCACGGCAAGGGGAAACAAGGGTAAGGCACGGCAACGCACGGCTAGGCAATGCATGGCAAGGCAAGGAAAGGGTAACGCAAAGCAAGGCACGGTGAGGCAAGGGAAGGCTAATGCACGACAACGCTCGGCTAGGCAATGCACGGCAAGGCAAGGAAAGGGTAACGCAAGGCAAGGCACTGTCAGGCGAGCCAAGGCTAAGGCACGACAACGCAAGTCTAGGCAGTGCACGGCTAGGCAAGGAAAGAGTAACGGAAGGAAAGGAAGGCAAGGCAAAGTAAGGCAAGGCAAGTGTAACGGAAGAAACGGCACAGCAAGGGGAAACAAGGCTAAGGCAAGACAACGCACGGCTGGGCAATTCACGGCAAGGGAAGGAAAGGGTAACGCAAGGCAAGGCACGGTCAGGCGAGGCAAGGCTAATGCACGACAACGCAAGGCTAGGCAGTGCACGGCTAGGCAAGGAAAGAGTAACGGAAGGAAAGGAAGGCAAGGCAAAGAAAGGCAAGGCAAGTGTAACGGAAGGAACGGCACAGCAAGGGTAAACAAGGCTAAGGCACGACAACGCACGGCTAGGCAGTGCACGGCTAGGCAAGGAAAGAGTAACGGAAGGAAAGAAAGGCAAGGGAAAGCAAGGGAAGGCAAGGGTAACGGAAGGAACGGCACGGTAAGGGGAAACAAGGCTAAGGCACGACAACGCACGACTAGGCAATGCACGGCAAGGCAAGGAAAGGGTAACGCAAGGCAAGGCACGGTCAGGCGAGGTAACGCTAATGCACGAAAAAGCACGGCTAGGCAATGCACGGCAAGGCAAGGAAAGGGTAACGCAAGGCAAGGTACGGTCAGGCGAGGCAAGGCTAATGCACGACAACGCAAGGCTAGGCAATGCACGGCAAGGCAAGGAAAGGGTAACGCAAAGCAAGTCACGGTCATGCGAGGCAAGGCTAATGCACGACAACGCAAGGCTAGGCAGTGCACGGCTAGGCAAGGAAAGAGTAACGGAAGGAAAGGAAGGCAAGGCAAAGCAAGGCAAGGCAAGTGTAACAAAAGGCACGTAACGGCAAGGGGAAACAAGGCTAAGGCACGGCAACGCACGGCTAGGCAATGCACGGCCAGGCAAGGAAAGGGTAACGCACGGCAAGGCACGGTGAGGCAAGGCAAGTCTAATGCACGAAAATGCAGGGCTAGGCAATGCACGGCAAGGCAAGGAAAGGGAAACGCAGGGCAAGGCACGGTCAGGCGAGGCAAGGCTAATGCACGACAACGCAAGGCTAGGCAGTGCACGGCAAGGCAAGGAAAGAGTAACGGAAGGCACGAAAGGCAAGGCAAAGCCAGGCAAGTCAAGTGTAACAAAAGGCACGGCACGGCAAGGGGAAACAAGGCTAAGGCAAGACAACACACGGCTAGGCAATGCACGGCAAGGCAAGCAAAGAGTAACGGAAGGCAAGGAAGGCAAGGGAAAGCAAGGGAAGGCAAGGGTAACGGAAGGAACGGCACAGTAAGGGGAAACAAGGCTAAGGCAGGACAACGCAGGACTAGGCAATGCAGGGAAAGGCAAAGAAAGGGTAACGCAAGGCAAGGCACGGTCAGGCGAGGCAAGGCTAATGCACGACAACGCAAGGCTAGGCAATGCACGGAAGGCTAGGAAAGAGTAACGGAAGGCAAGGAAGGCACGGGAAAGCAAGTGTAGGCAAGGGTAACGGAAGGAACGGCACGGTAAGGGGAAACAAGCCTAAGGCACGACAACGCAGGACTAGGCAATGAACGGCAAGGCAAAGAAAGGGTAACGCAAGGCAAGGCACGGTCACGCGAGGCAAGGCTAATGCACGACAACGCAAGGCTAGGCAATGCACGGCTAGGCAAGGAAAGAGTAACGGAAGGAGAGGAAGGCAAGGCAAAGCAATGCAAGGCAAGTGTAACAAAAGGCAAGGCACGGCAAGGGGAAACAAGGGTAAGGCACGGCAACGCACGGCCAGGCAATGCACGGCTAGGCAAGGAAAGAGTAACGGAAGGAAAGAAAGGCAAGGGAAAGCAAGGGAAGGCAAGGCTAACGAAAGGAACGGTACGGTACGGGGAAACAAGGCTAAGGCACGACAACGCAGGACTAGGCAATGCACGGCAAGGCAAAGAAAGTGTAACGCAAGGCAAGGCACGGTCAGGCGACGCAAGGCTAAGGCACGACAACGCAAGGCTAGGCAATGCACGGAAGGCCACAAAGAGTAACGGAAGGCCAGGAAGGCAAGGGAAAGCAAGGGAAGGCAAGGGTAACGGAAGGAACGGCACAGTAAGGGGAAACAAGGCTAAGGCACGACAACGCAGGACTACGCAATGCAGGGAAAGGCAAAGAAAGGGTAACGCAAGGCAAGGCACGGTCAGGCGAGGCAAGGCTAATGCACGACAACGCAAGGCTAGGCAATGCACGGAAGGCTAGGAAAGAGTAACGGAAGGCAAGGAAGGCACGGGAAAGCAAGGGTAGGCAAGGGTAACGGAAGGAACGGCACGGTAAGGGGAAACAAGCCTAAGGCACGAAAACGCAGGACTAGGCAATGCACGACAAGGGAAGGAAAGGGTAACCCAAAGCAAGTCACGGTCATGCGAGGCAAGGCTAATGCACGACAACGCAAGGCTAGACAGTGCACGGCTAGGCAAGGAAAGAGTAACGGAAGGAAAGGAAGGCAAGGCAAAGCAAGGCAAGGCAAGTGTAACAAAAGGCACGTAACGGCAAGGGGAAACAAGGCTAAGGCACGGCAACGCACGGCTAGGCAATGCACGGCCAGGCAAGGAAAGGGTAACGCACGGCAAGGCACGGTGAGGCAAGGCAAGTCTAATGCACGACAATGCAGGGCTGGGCAATGCACGGCAAGGCAAGGAAAGGGAAACGCAGGGCAAGGCACGGTCAGGCGAGGCAAGGCTAATGCACGACAACGCAAGGCTAGGCAGTGCACGGCAAGGCAAGGAAAGAGTAACGGAAGGAACGAAAGGCAAGGCAAAGCCAGGCAAGTCAAGTGTAACAAAAGGCACGGCACGGCAATGGGAAACAAGGCTAAGGCAAGACAACGCACGGCTAGGCAATGCACGGCAAGGGAAGGAAAGGGTAACGCAAGGCAATGCACGGTCAGGCGAGGCAAGGCTAATGCACGACCACGCAAGGCTAGGCAGTGCTCGGCAAGGCAAGGAAAGAGTAACGGAAGGAAAGAAAGGCAAGGGAAAGCAAGGGAAGGCAAGGGTAACGGAAGGAACGGCACGGTAAGGGGAAACAAGGCTAAGGCACGACAACGCAGGACTAGGCAATGCACGGCAAGGCAAGGAAAGGGTAACGCAAGGCAAGGCACGGTCAGGCGAGGCAAGGCTAAGGCACGACAACGCAAGTCTAGGCAGTGCACGGCTAGGCAAGGAAAGAGTAACGGAAGGAGAGGAAAGCAAGGCAAAGCAAGGCAAGGCAAGTGTAACAAAAGGCAAGCCACGGCAAGGGGAAACAAGGGTAAGGCACGGCAACGCACGGCTAGGCAATGCATGGCAAGGCAAGGAAAGGGTAACGCAAAGCAAGGCACGGTGAGGCAAGGTAAGGCTAATGCACGACAACGCTCGGCTAGGCAATGCACGGCAAGGCAAGGAAAGGGTAACGCAAGGCAAGGCACGGTCAGGCGAGCCAAGGCTAAGGCACGACAACGCAAGGCTAGGCAGTGCACGGCTAGGCAAGGAAAGAGTAACGGAAGGAAAGGAAGGCAAGGCAAAGTAAGGCAAGGCAAGTGTAACGGAAGAAACGGCACAGCAAGGGGAAACAAGGCTAAGGCAAGACAACGCACGGCTAGGCAATGCACGGCAAGGGAAGGAAATTTAACGCAAGGCAAGGCACGGTCAGGCGAGGCAAGGCTAATGCACGACAACGCAAGGCTAGGCAATGCACGGCTAGGCAAGGAAAGAGTAACGGAAGGAAAGGAAGGCAAAGCAAAGCAAGGCAAGGGAAGTGTAACAAAAGGCACAGCACGGCAAGGGGAAACAAGGGTAAGGCACGACAACGCAAGGCTAGGCAGTGCACGGCAAGGCAAGGAAAGGGTAACGCAAGGCAAGGTACGGTGAGGCAAGGGAAGGCTAATGCACGACAACGCAAGGCTAGGCAGTGCACGGCTAGGCAAGGAAAGAGTAACGGAAGGAAAGGAAGGCAAGGCAAAGAAAGGCAAGGCAAGTGTAACGGAAGGAACGGCACAGCAAGGGGAAACAAGGCTAAGGCACGACAACGCACGGCTAGGCAGTGCACGGCTAGGCAAGGAAAGAGTAACGGAAGGAAATAAAGGCAAGGGAAAGCAAGGGAAGGCAAGGGTAACGGAAGGAACGGCACGGTAAGGGGAAACAAGGCTAAGGCACGACAACGCACGACTAGGCAATGCACGGCAAGGCAAGGAAAGGGTAACGCAAGGCAAGGCACGGTCAGGCGAGGCAACGCTAATGCACGAAAAAGCACGGCTAGGCAATGCACGGCAAGGCAAGGAAAGGGTAACGCAAGGCAAGGCACGGTCAGGCGAGGCAAGGCTAATGCACGACAACGCAAGGCTAGGCAATGCACGGCAAGGCAAGGAAAGGGTAACGCAAGGCAATGCACGGTCAGGCGAGGCAAGGCTAATGCACGACAACGCAAGGCTAGGCAGTGCTCGGCAAGGCAAGGAAAGAGTAACGGAAGGAAAGAAAGGCAAGGGAAAGCAAGGGAAGGCAAGGGTAACGGAAGGAACGGCACGGTAAGGGGAAACAAGGCTAAGGCACGACAACGCAGGACTAGGCAATGCACGGCAAGGCAAAGAAAGGGTAACGCAAGGCAAGGCACGGTCAGGCGAGGCAAGGCTAATGCACGACAACGCAAGGCTAGGCAATGCACGGCTAGGCAAGGAAAGAGTAACGGAAGGAGAGGAAGGCAAGGCAAAGCAATGCAAGGCAAGTGTAACAAAAGGCAAGGCACGGCAAGGGGAAACAAGGGTAAGGCACGGCAACGCACGGCTAGGCAATGCACGGCTAGGCAAGGAAAGAGTAACGGAAGGAAAGAAAGGGAAGGGAAAGCAAGGGAATGCAAGGCTAACGGAAGGAACGGCACGGTACGGGGAAACAAGGCTAAGGCACGACAACGCAGGAATAGGCAATGCACGGCAAGGCAAAGAAAGTGTAACGCAAGGCAAGGCACGGTCAGGCGACGCAAGGCTAAGGCCCGACAACGCAAGGCTAGGCAATGCACGGAAGGTAAGTAACGAGTAACGGAAGGCAAGGAAGGCAAGGGAAAGCAAAGTTAGGCAAGGCCAACGGACGGAACGGCACGGTAAGGGGAAACAAGCCTAAGGCACGACAACGCAGGACTAGGCAATGGACGGCAAGGCAAGGAAAGGGTAACGCAAGGCAAGGCACGGTCAGGCGAGGCAACGCTAATGCACGAAAAAGCACGGCTAGGCAATGCACGGCAAGGCAAGGAAAGGGTAACGCAAAGCAAGGCACGGTGAGGCAAGGTAAGGCTAATGCACGACAACGCTCGGCTAGGCAATGCACGGCAAGGCAAGGAAAGGGTAACGCAAGGCAAGGAACGGTCAGGCGAGCCAAGGCTAAGGCACGACAACGCAAGGCTAGGCAGTGCACGGCTAGGCAAGGAAAGAGTAACGGAAGGAAAGGAAGGCAAGGCAAAGTAAGGCAAGGCAAGTGTAACGGAAGAAACGGCACAGCAAGGGGAAACAAGGCTAAGGCAAGACAACGCACGGCTAGGCAATGCACGGCAAGGGAAGGAAATTTAACGCAAGGCAAGGCACGGTCAGGCGAGGCAAGGCTAATGCACGACAACGCAAGGCTAGGCAATGCACGGCTAGGCAAGGAAAGAGTAACGGAAGGAAAGGAAGGCAAAGCAAAGCAAGGCAAGGGAAGTGTAACAAAAGGCACAGCACGGCAAGGGGAAACAAGGGTAAGGCACGACAACGCAAGGCTAGGCAGTGCACGGCAAGGCAAGGAAAGGGTAACGCAAGGCAAGGTACGGTGAGGCAAGGGAAGGCTAATGCACGACAACGCAAGGCTAGGCAGTGCACGGCTAGGCAAGGAAAGAGTAACGGAAGGAAAGGAAGGCAAGGCAAAGAAAGGCAAGGCAAGTGTAACGGAAGGAACGGCACAGCAAGGGGAAACAAGGCTAAGGCACGACAACGCACGGCTAGGCAGTGCACGGCTAGGCAAGGAAAGAGTAACGGAAGGAAATAAAGGCAAGGGAAAGCAAGGGAAGGCAAGGGTAACGGAAGGAACGGCACGGTAAGGGGAAACAAGGCTAAGGCACGACAACGCACGACTAGGCAATGCACGGCAAGGCAAGGAAAGGGTAACGCAAGGCAAGGCACGGTCAGGCGAGGCAACGCTAATGCACGAAAAAGCACGGCTAGGCAATGCACGGCAAGGCAAGGAAAGGGTAACGCAAGGCAAGGCACGGTCAGGCGAGGCAAGGCTAATGCACGACAACGCAAGGCTAGGCAATGCACGGCAAGGCAAGGAAAGGGTAACGCAAGGCAATGCACGGTCAGGCGAGGCAAGGCTAATGCACGACAACGCAAGGCTAGGCAGTGCTCGGCAAGGCAAGGAAAGAGTAACGGAAGGAAAGAAAGGCAAGGGAAAGCAAGGGAAGGCAAGGGTAACGGAAGGAACGGCACGGTAAGGGGAAACAAGGCTAAGGCACGACAACGCAGGACTAGGCAATGCACGGCAAGGCAAAGAAAGGGTAACGCAAGGCAAGGCACGGTCAGGCGAGGCAAGGCTAATGCACGACAACGCAAGGCTAGGCAATGCACGGCTAGGCAAGGAAAGAGTAACGGAAGGAGAGGAAGGCAAGGCAAAGCAATGCAAGGCAAGTGTAACAAAAGGCAAGGCACGGCAAGGGGAAACAAGGGTAAGGCACGGCAACGCACGGCTAGGTAATGCACGGCTAGGCAAGAAAAGAGTAACGGAAGGAAAGAAAGGGAAGGGAAAGCAAGGGAAGGCAAGGCTAACGGAAGGAACGGCACGGTACGGGGAAACAAGGCTAAGGCACGACAACGCAGGAATAGGCAATGCACGGCAAGGCAAAGAAAGTGTAACGCAAGGCAAGGCACGGTCAGGCGACGCAAGGCTAAGGCACGACAACGCAAGGCTAGGCAATGCACGGAAGGTAAGTAAAGAGTAACGGAAGGCAAGGAAGGCAAGGGAAAGCAAAGTTAGTCAAGGCCAACGGACGGAACGGCACGGTAAGGGGAAACAAGCCTAAGGCACGACAACGCAGGACTAGGCAATGGACGGCAAGGCAAGGAAAGGGTAACGCAAGGCAAGGCACGGTCAGGCGAGGCAACGCTAATGCACGAAAAAGCACGGCTAGGTAATGCACGGCAAGGCAAGGAAAGGGTAACGCAAGGCAAGGCACGGTCCGGCGAGGCAAGGCTAATGCACGACAACGCAAGGCTAGGCAATGCACGGCAAGGCAAGGAAAGGGTAACGCAAGGCAAGGCACGGTCAGGCGAGGCAAGTCTAAGGCACGACAAAGCAAGGCTAGGCAATGCACGGAAGGCCACAAAGAGTAACGGAAGACAAGGAAGGCAAGGGAAAGCAAGGGAAGGCAAGGGTAACGGAAGGAACGGCACAGTAAGGGGAAACAAGGCTAAGGCACGACAACGCAGGACTAGGCAATGCAGGGAAAGGCAAAGAAAGGGTAACGCAAGGCAAGGCACGGTCAGGCGAGGCAAGGCTAATGCACGACAACGCAAGGCTAGGCAATGCACGGAAGGCTAGGAAAGAGTAACGGAAGGCAAGGAAGGCACGGGAAAGCAAGGTTAGGCAAGGGTAACGGAAGGAACGGCACGGTAAGGGGAAACAAGCCTAAGGCACGACAACGCAGGACTAGGCAATGCACGACAAGGGAAGGAAAGGGTAACGCAAAGCAAGTCACGGTCATGCGAGGCAAGGCTAATGCACGACAACGCAAGGCTAGGCAGTGCACGGCTAGGCAAGGAAAGAGTAACGGAAGGAAAGGAAGGCAAGGCAAAGCAAGGCAAGGCAAGTGTAACAAAAGGCACGTAACGGCAAGGGGAAACAAGGCTAAGGCACGGCAACGCACGGCTAGGCAATGCACGGCCAGGCAAGGAAAGGGTAACGCAAGGCAAGGCACGGTGAGGCAAGGCAAGTCTAATGCACGACAATGCAGGGCTAGGCAATGCACGGCAAGGCAAGGAAAGGGAAACGCAGGGCAAGGCACGGTCAGGCGAGGCAAGGCTAATGCACGACAACGCAAGGCTAGGCAGTGCACGGCAAGGCAAGGAAAGAGTAACGGAAGGAACGAAAGGCAAGGCAAAGCCAGGCAAGTCAAGTGTAACAAAAGGCACGGCACGGCAAGGGGAAACAAGGCTAAGGCAAGACAACGCACGGCTAGGCAGTGCACGGCTAGGCAAGGAAAGAGTAACGGAAGGAAAGAAAGGAAAGGGAAAGCAAGGGAAGGCAAGGGTAACGGAAGGAACGGCACGGTAAGGGGAAACAAGGCTAAGGCACGACAACGCAGGACTAGGCAATGCACGGCAAGGCAAGGCAAGGGTAACGCAAGGCAAGGAACGGTCAGGCGAGGCAAGGCTAAGGCAGGACAACGCAAGGCTAGGCAATGCACGGAAGGCAAGCAAAGAGTAACGGAAGGCAAGGAAGGCAAGGGAAGGCAAAGGTAAAGGAAGGAACGGCACGGTAAGCGGAAACAAGGCTAAGGCACGACAACTCAGGACTAGGCAATGCACGGCAAGGGAAGGAAAGGGTAACGCAAGGCAAGGCACGGTCAGGCGAGGCAAGGCTAAGGCACGACAACGCAAGGCTAGGCAGTGCACGGCTAGGCAAGGAAAGAGAAACGGAAGGAAAGGAAGGGAAGGCAAAACAAGGCAAGGCAAGTGTAACGGAAGGAACGGCAAAGCAAGGGGAAACAAGGCTAAGGCACGACAACGCACGGCTAGGCAATGCACGGCAAGGCAAGGAAAGGGTAACGCAAGGCAAGGCACGGTCAGGCGAAGCAAGGCTAAGGAACGGCAACGCAAGGCTAGGCAATGCACGGAAGGCAAGCAAAGAGTAACGTAAGGTAAGGAAGTCAAGGCAAAGCAAGGCAACGCAAGCAAGGCTATGGCAACGTGAAACAAGGTTAAGGCACGACAAAGCACGGCTAGGCAATGCACGGAAAGGCAAGGAAAGGGTAACGCAAGTCAAGGCACGGTCAGGCAAGGCTAGAATAAGGCACGACAACACAAGGTTGGGCAATGCACGGAAAGGCAAGCAAACAGTAACGGAAGGCAAGGAAGGCCAGGGAAAGCAAGGCAACGGAAGGGTAACGGAAGGCACGGCAGGGCAAGAGGAAACAAGGCTAAGGCACGACAACGCACGGCTAGGCAATGCACGGCAAGGCAAGGAAAGGGTAACGCAAGGCAAGGCACGGTCAGGCGAGGCAAGGCTAAGGCACGACAACGCAAGGCTAGGCAATGCATGGAAGGCCACAAAGAGTAACGGAAGGCAAGGAAGGCAAGGGAAAGCAAGGGAAGGCAAGGGTAACGGAAGGAACGGCACGGTAAGGGGAAACAAGCCTAAGGCACGACAACGCAGGACTATGCAATGCACAACAAGGGAAAGAAAGGGTAACGCAAAGCAAGTCACGGTCATGCGAGGCAAGGCTAATGCACGACAACGCAAGGTTAGGCAGTGCACGGTTAGGCAAGGAAAGAATAACGGCAGGAAAGGAAGGCAAGGCAAAGCAAGGCAAGGCAAGTGTAACAAAAGGCACGTAACGGCAAGGGGAAACAAGGCTAAGGCACGGCAACGCACGGCTAGGCAATGCACGGCCAGGCAAGGAAAGGGTAACGCACGGCAAGGCACGGTGAAGCAAGGCAAGTCTAATGCACGACAATGCAGGGCTAGGCAATGCACGGCAAGGCAAGGAAAGGGAAACGCAAGGCAAGGCACGGTCAGGCGAGGCAAGGCTAATGCACGACAACGCAAGGCTAGGCAATGCACGGAAGGCAAGCAAAGAGTAACGGAAGGCAAGGAAGGCAAGGGAAAGCAAGGGAAGGCAAAGGTAACGGAAGGAACGGCACAGCAAGGGGAAACAAGGCTAAGGCACGACAACGCACGGCTAGGCAGTGCACGGCTAGGCAAGGAAAGAGTAACGGAAGGAAAGAAAGGCAAGGGAAAGCAAGGGAAGGCAAGGGTAACGGAAGGAACGGCACGGTAAGGGGAAACAAGGCTAAGGCACGACAACGCAGGACTAGGCAATGCACGGCAAGGCAAGGAAAGGGTAACGCAAGGCAAGGCACGGTCAGGCGAGGCAAGGCTAAGGCAGGACAACGCAAGGCTAGGCAATGCACGGAAGGCAAGCAAAGAGTAACGGAAGGCAAGGAAGGCAAGGGAAGGCAAAGGTAAAGGAAGGAACGGCACGGTAAGCGGAAACAAGGCTAAGGCACGACAACTCAGGACTAGGCAATGCACGGCAAGGGAAGGAAAGGGTAACGCAAGGCAATGCACGGTCAGGCGAGGCAAGGCTAATGCACGACAACGCAAGGCTAGGCAGTGCTCGGCAAGGCAAGGAAAGAGTAACGGAAGGAAAGAAAGGCAAGGGAAAGCAAGGGAAGGCAAGGGTAACGGAAGGAACGGCACGGTAAGGGGAAACAAGGCTAAGGCACGACAACGCAGGACTAGGCAATGCACGGCAAGGCAAAGAAAGGGTAACGCAAGGCAAGGCACGGTCAGGCGAGGCAAGGCTAATGCACGACAACGCAAGGCTAGGCAATGCACGGCTAGGCAAGGAAAGAGTAACGGAAGGAGAGGAAGGCAAGGGAAAGCAAGGGAAGGCAAGGGTAACGGAAGGAACGGCACGGTAAGGGGAAACAAGGCTAAGGCACGACAACGCAGGACTAGGCAATGCACGGCAAGGCAAAGAAAGGGTAACGCAAGGCAAGGCACGGTCAGGCGAGGCAAGGCTAATGCACGACAACGCAAGGCTAGGCAATGCACGGCTAGGCAAGGAAAGAGTAACGGAAGGAGAGGAAGGCAAGGCAAAGCAAGGCAAGGCAAGTGTAACAAAAGGCAAGGCACGGCAAGGGGAAACAAGGGTAAGGCACGGCAACGCACGGCTAGGCAATGAACGGCCAAGCAAGGAAAGGGTAACGCAAGGCAAGGCACGGTGAGGAAAGGCAAGGCTAATGCACGACAATGCAGGGCTAGGCAATGCACGGCAAGGCAAGGAAAGCATAACGCAAGGCAAGGCACGGTCAGGCGAGGCAAGTCTAATGCACGACAACGCAAGGCTAGGCAGTGTTCGGCAAGGCAAGGAAAGAGTAACGGAAGGAAAGAAAGGCAAGGGAAAGCAAGGGAAGGCAAGGGTAACGGAAGGAACGGCACGGTAAGGGGAAACAAGGCTAAGGCACGACAACGCAGGACTAGGCAATGCACGGCAAGGCAAGGAAAGGGTAACGCAAGGCAAGGCACGGTCAGGCGAGGCAACGCTAATGCACGAAAAAGCACGGCTAGGCAATGCACGGCAAGGCAAGGAAAGGGTAACGCAAGGCAAGGCACGGTCAGGCGAGGCAAGGCTAATGCACGACAACGCAAGGCTAGGCAATGCACGGCAAGGCAAGGAAAGGGTAACGCAAGGCAATGCACGGTCAGGCGAGGCAAGGCTAATGCACGACAACGCAAGGCTAGGCAGTGCTCGGCAAGGCAAGGAAAGAGTAACGGAAGGAAAGAAAGGCAAGGGAAAGCAAGGGAAGGCAAGGGTAACGGAAGGAACGGCACGGTAAGGGGAAACAAGGCTAAGGCACGACAACGCAGGATTAGGAAATGCACGGCAAGGCAAAGAAAGGGTAACGCAAGGCAAGGCACGGTCAGGCGAGGCAAGGCTAATGCACGACAACGCAAGGCTAGGCAATGCACGGCTAGGCAAGGAAAGAGTAACGGAAGGAGAGGAAGGCAAGGCAAAGCAAGGCAAGGCAAGTGTAACAAAAGGCAAGGCACGGCAAGGGGAAACAAGGGTAAGGCACGGCAACGCACGGCTAGGCAATGGACGGCCAAGCAAGGAAACGGTAACGCAAGGCAAGGCACGGTGAGGAAAGGCAAGGCTAATGCACGACAATGCAGGGCTAGGCAATGCACGGCAAGGCAAGGAAAGCATAACGCAAGGCAAGGCACGGTCAGGCGAGGCAAGGCTAATGCACGACAACGCAAGGCTAGGCAGTGCTCGGCAAGGCAAGGAAAGAGTAACGGAAGGAAAGAAAGGCAAGGGAAAGCAAGGGAAGGCAAGGGTAACGGAAGGAACGGCACGGTAAGGGGAAACAAGGCTAAGGCACGACAACGCAGGACTAGGCAATGCACGGCAAGGCAAGGAAAGGGTAACGCAAGGCAAGGCACGGTCAGGCGAGGCAAGGCTAAGGCAGGACAACGCAAGGCTAGGCAATGCACGGAAGGCAAGCAAAGAGTAACGGAAGGCAAGGAAGACAAGGGAAGGCAAAGGTAAAGGAAGGAACGGCACGGTAAGCGGAAACAAGGCTAAGGCACGACAACTCAGGACTAGGCAATGCACGGCAAGGCAAGGAAAGGGTAACGCAAGGCATGGCACGGTCAGGCGAGGCAAGGCTAATGCACGACAACGCAAGGCTAGGCAATGCACGGCTAGGCAAGGAAAGAGTAACGGAAGGAAAGGAAGGCATAGCAAAGCAAGGCAAGGCAAGTGTAACAAAAGGCACGGCACGGCAAGGGGAAACAAGGGTAAGGCACGACAATGCAAGGCTAGGCAGTGCACGGCAAGGCAAGGAAAGGGTAACGCAAGGCAAGGTACGGTGAGGCAAGGGAAGGCTAATGCACGACAACGCAAGGCTAGGCAGTGGACGGCTAGGCAAGGAAAGAGTAACGGAAGGAAAGGAAGGCAAGGCAAAGAAAGGCAAGGCAAGTGTAACGGAAGGAACGGCACAGCAAGGGGAAACAAGGCTAAGGCACGACAACGCACGGCTAGGCAGTGCACGGCTAGGCAAGGAAAGAGTAACGGAAGGCAAGGAAGGCAAGGGAAAGCAAGGGTAGGCAAGGGCAACGGACGGAACGGCACGTTAAGGGGAAACAAGCCTAAGGCACGACAACGCAGGACTAGGCAATGCACGGCAAGGCAAGGAAAGCGTAACGCAAGGCAAGGCACGGTCAGGCGAGGCAACGCTAATGCACGAAAAAGCACGGCTAGGCAATGCACGTCAAGGCAAGGAAAGGGTAACGCAAGGCAAGGCACGGTCAGGCGAGGCAAGGCTAATGCACGACAACGCAAGGCTAGGCAATGCACGGCAAGGCAAGGAAAGGGTAACGCAAGGCAATGCACGGTCAGGCGAGGCAAGGCTAATGCACGACAACGCAAGGCTAGGCAGTGCTCGGCAAGGCAAGGAAAGAGTAACGGAAGGAAAGAAAGGCAAGGGAAAGCAAGGGAAGGCAAGGGTAACGGAAGGAACGGCACGGTAAGGGGAAACAAGGCTAAGGCACGACAACGCAGGACTAGGCAATGCACGGCAAGGCAAAGAAAGGGTAACGCAAGGCAAGGCACGGTCAGGCGAGGCAAGGCTAATGCACGACAACGCAAGGCTAGGCAATGCACGGCTAGGCAAGGAAAGAGTAACGGAAGGAGAGGAAGGCAAGGCAAAGCAAGGCAAGGCAAGTGTAACAAAAGGCAAGGCACGGCAAGGGGAAACAAGGGTAAGGCACGGCAACGCACGGTTAGGCAATGCACGGCCAAGCAAGGAAAGGGTAACGCAAGGCAAGGCACGGTGAGGAAAGGCAAGGCTAATGCACGACAATGCAGGGCTAGGCAATGCACGGCAAGGCAAGGAAAGCATAACGCAAGGCAAGGCACGGTCAGGCGAGGCAAGGCTAATGCACGACAACGCAAGGCTAGGCAGTGCTCGGCAAGGCAAGGAAAGAGTAACGGAAGGAAAGAAAGGCAAGGGAAAGCAAGGGAAGGCAAGGGTAACGGAAGGAACGGCACTGTAAGGGGAAACAAGGCTAAGGCACGACAACGCAGGACTAGGCAATGCACGGCAAGGCAAAGAAAGGGTAACGCAAAGCAAGGAACGGTCAGGCGAGGCAAGGCTAATGCACGACAACGAAAGGCTAGGCAATGCACGGCTAGGCAAGGAAAGAGTAACGGAAGGAGAGGAAGGCAAGGCAAAGCAAGACAAGGCAAGTGTAACAAAAGGCAAGCCACGGCAACGGGAAACAAGGGTAAGGCACGGCAACGCACGGCTAGGCAATGCACGGCCAAGCAAGGAAAGGGTAACGCAAGGCAAGGCACGGTGAGGAAAGGCAAGGCTAATGCACGACAATGCAGGGCTAGGCAATGCACGGCAAGGCAAGGAAAGCATAAGGCAAGGCAAGGCACGGTCAGGCGAGGCAAGGCTAATGCACGACAACGCAAGGCTAGGCAGTGCACGGCTAGGCAAGGAAAGAGTAACGGAAGGAAAGGAAGGCAAGGCAAAGAAAGGCAAGGCAAGTGTAACGGAAGGAACGGCACAGCAAGGGGAAACAAGGCTAAGGCACGACAACGCACGGCTAGGCAGTGCACGGCTAGGCAAGGAAAGAGTAACGGAAGGAAAGAAAGGCAAGGGAAAGCAAGGGAAGGCAAGGCTAACGGAAGGAACGGCACGGTACGGGGAAACAAGGCTAAGGCACGACAACGCAGGACTAGGCAATGCACGGCAAGGCAAGGAAAGGGTAACGCAAGGCAAGGCACGGTAGGTAAGTAAAGAGTAACGGAAGGCAAGGAAGGCAAGGGAAAGCAAGGGTAGGCAAGGGCAACGGACGGAACGGCACGTTAAGGGGAAACAAGCCTAAGGCACGACAACGCAGGACTAGGCAATGCACGGCAAGGCAAAGAAAGGGTAACGCAAGGCAAGGCACGGTCAGGCGAGGCAACGCTACTGCACGACAACGCAAGGCTAGGCAATGCACGGCTAGGCAAGGAAAGAGTAACGGAAGGAGAGGAAGGCAAGGCAAAGCAAGGCAAGTCAAGTGTAACAAAAGGCAAGGCACGGCAAGACGAAACAAGGGTAAGGCACGGCAACGCACGGCTAGGCAATGCACGGCCAAGCAAGGAAAGGGTAACGCAAGGCAAGGCACGGTGAGGAAAGGCAAGGCTAATGCACGACAATGCAGGGCTAGGCAATGCACGGCAAGGCAAGGAAAGCATAACGCAAGGCAAGGCACGGTCAGGCGAGGCAAGGCTAATGCACGACAACGCAAGGCTAGGCAGTGTTCGGCAAGGCAAGGAAAGAGTAACGGAAGGAAAGAAAGGCAAGGGAAAGCAAGGGAAGGCAAGGGTAACGGAAGGAACGGCACGGTAAGGGGAAACAAGGCTAAGGCACGACAACGCAGGACTAGGCAATGCACGGCAAGGCAAGGAAAGGGTAACGCAAGGCAAGGCACGGTCAGGCGAGGCAAGGCTAAGGCAGGACAACGCAAGGCTAGGCAATGCACGGAAGGCAAGCAAAGAGTAACGGAAGGCAAGGAAGGCAAGGGAAGGCAAAGGTAAAGGAAGGAACGGCACGGTAAGCGGAAACAAGGCTAAGGCACGACAACTCAGGACTAGGCAATGCACGGCAAGGCAAGGAAAGGGTAACGCAAGGCAAGGCACGGTCAGGCGAGGCAAGGCTAATGCACGACAACGCAAGGCTAGGCAATGCACGGCTAGGCAAGGAAAGAGTAACGGAAGGAAAGGAAGGCATAGCAAAGCAAGGCAAGGCAAGTGTAACAAAAGGCACGGCACGGCAAGGGGAAACAAGGGTAAGGCACGACAATGCAAGGCTAGGCAGTGCACGGCAAGGCAAGGAAAGGGTAACGCAAGGCAAGGTACGGTGAGGCAAGGGAAGGCTAATGCACGACAACGCAAGGCTAGGCAGTGGACGGCTAGGCAAGGAAAGAGTAACGGAAGGCAAGGAAGGCAAGGGAAAGCAAGGGTAGGCAAGGGCAACGGACGGAACGGCACGTTAAGGGGAAACAAGCCTAAGGCACGACAACGCAGGACTAGGCAATGCACGGCAAGGCAAGGAAAGGGTAACGCAAGGCAAGGCACGGTCAGGCGAGGCAACGCTAATGCACGAAAAAGCACGGCTAGGCAATGCACGGCAAGGCAAGGAAAGGGTAACGCAAGGCAAGGCACGGTCAGGCGAGGCAAGGCTAATGCACGACAACGCAAGGCTAGGCAATGCACGGCAAGGCAAACTAAGGGTAACGCAAGGCAATGCACGGTCAGGCGAGGCAAGGCTAATGCACGACAACACAAGGCTAGGCAGTGCTCGGCAAGGCAAGGAAAGAGTAACGGAAGGAAAGAAAGGCAAGGGAAAGCAAGGGAAGGCAAGGGTAACGGAAGGAACGGCACGGTAAGGGGAAACAAGGCTAAGGCACGACAACGCAGGACTAGGCAATGCACGGCAAGGCAAAGAAAGGGTAACGCAAGGCAAGGCACGGTCAGGCGAGGCAAGGCTAATGCACGACAACGCAAGGCTAGGCAATGCACGGCTAGGCAAGGAAAGAGTAACGGAAGGAGAGGAAGGCAAGGCAAAGCAAGGCAAGGCAAGTGTAACAAAAGGCAAGGCACGGCAAGACGAAACAAGGGTAAGGCACGGCAACGCACGGCTAGGCAATGCACGGCCAAGCAAGGAAAGGGTAACGCAAGGCAAGGCACGGTGAGGAAAGGCAAGGCTAATGCACGACAATGCAGGGCTAGGCAATGCACGGCAAGGCAAGGAAAGCATAAGGCAAGGCAAGGCACGGTCAGGCGAGGCAAGGCTAATGCACGACAACGCAAGGCTAGGCAGTGCTCGGCAAGGCAAGGAAAGAGTAACGGAAGGAAAGAAAGGCAAGGGAAAGCAAGGGAAGGCAAGGGTAACGGAAGAAACGGCACGGTAAGGGGAAACAAGGCTAAGGCACGACAACGCAGGACGAGGCAATGCACGGCAAGGCAAGGAAAGGGTAACGCAAGGCAAGGCACGATCAGGCGAGGCAAGGCTAAGGCAGGACAACGCAAGGCTAGGCAATGCACGGAAGGCAAGCAAAGAGTAACGGAAGGCAAGGAAGGCAAGGGAAGGCAAAGGTAAAGGAAGGAACGGCACGGTAAGCGGAAACAAGGCTAAGGCACGACAACTCAGGACTAGGCAATGCACGGCAAGGGAAGGAAAGGGTAACGCAAGGCAATGCACGGTCAGGCGAGGCAAGGCTAATGCACGACAACGCAAGGCTAGGCAGTGCTCGGCAAGGCATGGAAAGAGTAACGGAAGGAAAGAAAGGCAAGGGAAAGCAAGGGAAGGAAAGGGTAAAGGAAGCAACGGCACGGTAAGGGGAAACAAGGCTAAGGCACGACAACGCAGGACTAGGCAATGCACGGCAAGGCAAGGAAAGGGTAACGCAAAGCAAGGCACGGTCAGGCGAGGCAAGGCTAAGGCACGACAACGCAAGTCTAGGCAGTGCACGGCTAGGCAAGGAAAGAGTAACGGAAGGAGAGGAAAGCAAGGCAAAGCAAGGCAAGGCAAGTGTAACAAAAGGCAAGCCACGGCAAGGGGAAACAAGGGTAAGGCACGGCAACGCACGGCTAGGCAATGCATGGCAAGGCAAGGAAAGGGTAACGCAAAGCAAGGCACGGTGAGGCAAGGGAAGGCTAATGCACGACAACGCTCGGCTAGGCAATGCACGGCAAGGCAAGGAAGGGGTAACGCAAGGCAAGGCACTGTCAGGCGAGCCAAAGCTAAGGCACGACAACGCAAGGCTAGGCAGTGCACGGCTAGGCAAGGAAAGAGTAACGGAAGGAAAGGAAGGCAAGGCAAAGTAAGGCAAGGCAAGTGTAACGGAAGAAACGGCACAGCAAGGGGAAACAAGGCTAAGGCAAGACAACGCACGGCTAGGCAATGCACGGCAAGGGAAGGAAAGGGTAACGCAAGGCAAGGCACGGTCAGGCGAGGCAAGGCTAATGCACGACAACGCAAGGCTAGGCAATGCACGGCTAGGCAAGGAAAGAGTAACGGAAGGAAAAAAAGGCAAAGCAAAGCAAGGCAAGGCAAGTGTAACAAAAGGCAAGGCACGGCAAGGGGAAACAAGGGTAAGGCACGGCAACGCACGGCTAGGCAATGCACGGCCAAGCAAGGAAAGGGTAACGCAAGGCAAGGCACGGTGAGGAAAGGCAAGGCTAATGCACGACAATGCAGGGCTACGCAATGCACGGCAAGGCAAGGAAAGCATAACGCAAGGCAAGGCACGGTCAGGCGAGGCAAGGCTAATGCACGACAACGCAAGGCTAGGCAGTGTTCGGCAAGGCAAGGAAAGAGTAACGGAAGGAAAAAAAGGCAAGGGAAAGCAAGGAAAGGCAAGGGTAACGGAAGGAACGGCACGGTAAGGGGAAACAAGGCTAAGGCACGACAACGCAGGACTAGGCAATGCACGGCAAGGCAAGGAAAGGGTAACGCAAGGCAAGGCACGGTCAGGCGAGGCAAGGCTAATGCACGACAACGCAAGGCTAGGCAATACACGGCTAGGCAAGGAAAGAGTAACGGAAGGAAAGGAAGGCATAGCAAAGCAAGGCAAGGCAAGTGTAACAAAAGGCACGGCACGGCAAGGGGAAACAAGGGTAAGGCACGACAATGCAAGGCTAGGCAGTGCACGGCAAGGCAAGGAAAGGGTAACGCAAGGCAAGGTACGGTGAGGCAAGGGAAGGCTAATGCACGACAACGCAAGGCTAGGCAGTGGACGGCTAGGCAAGGAAAGAGTAACGGAAGGAAAGGAAGGCAAGGCAAAGAAAGGCAAGGCAAGTGTAACGGAAGGAACGGCACAGCAAGGGGAAACAAGGCTAAGGCACGACAACGCACGGCTAGGTAGTGCACGGCTAGGCAAGGAAAGAGTAACGGAAGGAACGAAAGGCAAGGGAAAGCAAGGGAAGGCAATGCTAACGCCGGGGAAACAAGGCTAAGGCACGACAACGCAGGACTAGGCAATGCACGGCAAGGCAAAGAAAGGGTAACGCAAGGCAAGGCACGGTCAGGCGACGCAAGGCTAAGGCACGACAACGCAAGGCTAGGCAATGCACGGAAGGTAAGTAAAGAGTAACGGAAGGCAAGGAAGGCAAGGGAAAGCAAGGGTAGGCAAGGGCAACGGACGGAACGGCACGTTAAGGGGAAACAAGCCTAAGACACGACAACGCAGGACTAGGCAATGCACGGCAAGGCAAGGAAAGGGTAACGCAAGGCAAGGCACGGTCAGGCGAGGCAACGCTAATGCACGAAAAAGCACGGCTAGGCAATGCACGGCAAGGCAAGGAAAGGGTAACGCAAGGCAAGGCACGGTCAGGCGAGGCAAGGCTAATGCACGACAACGCAAGGCTAGGCAATGCACGGCAAGGCAAGGAAAGGGTAACGCAAGGCAAGGCACGGTCAGGCGAGGCAAGGCAAATGCACGACAACACAAGGCTAGGCAGTGCTCGGCAAGGCAAGGAAAGAGTAACGGAAGGAAAGAAAGGCAAGGGAAAGCAAGGGAAGGCAAGGGTAACGGAAGGAACGGCACGGTAAGGGGAAACAAGGCTAAGGCACGACAACGCAGGACTAGGCAATGCACGGCAAGGCAAAGAAAGGGTAACGCAAGGCAAGGCACGGTCAGGCGAGGCAAGGCTAATGCACGACAACGCAAGGCTAGGCAATGCACGGCTAGGCAAGGAAAGAGTAACGGAAGGAGAGGAAGGCAAGGCAAAGCAAGGCAAGGCAAGTGTAACAAAAGGCAAGGCACGGCAAGACGAAACAAGGGTAAGGCACGGCAACGCACGGCTAGGCAATGCACGGCCAAGCAAGGAAAGGGTAACGCAAGGCAAGGCACGGTGAGGAAAGGCAAGGCTAATGCACGACAATGCAGGGCTAGGCAATGCACGGCAAGGCAAGGAAAGCATAACGCAAGGCAAGGCACGGTCAGGCGAGGCAAGGCTAATGCACGACAACGCAAGGCTAGGCAGTGCTCGGCAAGGCAAGGAAAGAGTAACGGAAGGAAAGAAAGGCAAGGGAAAGCAAGGGAAGGCAAGGGTAACGGAAGGAACGGCACTGTAAGGGGAAACAAGGCTAAGGCACGACAACGCAGGACTAGGCAATGCACGGCAAGGCAAAGAAAGGGTAACGCAAGGCAAGGAACGGTCAGGCGAGGCAAGGCTAATGCACGACAACGCAAGGCTAGGCAATGCACGGCTAGGCAAGGAAAGAGTAACGGAAGGAGAGGAAGGCAAGGCAAAGCAAGAGAAGGCAAGTGTAACAAAAGGCAAGCCACGGCAACGGGAAACAAGGGTAAGGCACGGCAACGCACGGCTAGGCAATGCACGGCCAAGCAAGGAAAGGGTAGCGCAAGGCAAGGCACGGTGAGGAAAGGCAAGGCTAATGCACGACAATGCAGGGCTAGGCAATGCATGGCAAGGCAAGGAAAGCATAAGGCAAGGCAAGGCACGGTCAGGCGAGGCAAGGCTAATGCACGACAACGCAAGGCTAGGCAGTGCTCGCCAAGGCAAGGAAAGAGTAACGGAAGGAAAGAAAGGCAAGGGAAAGCAAGGGAAGGCAAGGGTAACGGAAGGAACGGCACAGTAAGGGGAAACAAGGCTAAGGCACGACAACGCAGGACTAGGCAATGCACGGCAAGGCAAGGAAAGGGTAACGCAAGGCAAGGCACGATCAGGCGAGTCAAGGCTAAGGCAGGACAACGCAAGGCTAGGCAATGCACGGAAGGCAAGCAAAGAGTAACGGAAGGCAAGGAAGGCAAGGGAAGGCAAAGGTAAAGGAAGGAACGGCACGGTAAGCGGAAACAAGGCTAAGGCACGAAAACTCAGGACTAGGCAATGCACGGCAAGGGAAGGAAAGGGTAACGCAAGGCAATGCACGGTCAGGCGAGGCAAGGCTAATGCACGACAACGCAAAGCTAGGCAGTGCTCGGCAAGGCAAGGAAAGAGTAACGGAAGGAAAGAAAGGCAAGGGAAAGCAAGGGAAGGAAAGGGTAACGGAAGCAACGGCACGGTAAGGGGAAACAAGGCTAAGGCACGACAACGCAGGACTAGGCAATGCACGGCAAGGCAAGGAAAGGGTAACGCAAAGCAAGGCACGGTCAGGCGAGGCAAGGCTAAGGCACGACAACGCAAGTCTAGGCAGTGCACGGCTAGGCAAGGAAAGAGTAACGGAAGGAGAGGAAAGCAAGGCAAAGCCAGGCAAGGCAAGTGTAACAAAAGGCAAGCCACGGCAAGGGGAAACAAGGGTAAGGCACGGCAACGCACGGCTAGGCAATGCATGGCAAGGCAAGGAAAGGGTAACGCAAAGCAAGGCACGGTGAGGCAAGGGAAGGCTAATGCACGACAACGCTCGGCTAGGCAATGCACGGCAAGGCAAGGAAAGGGTAACGCAAGGCAAGGCACTGTCAGGCGAGCCAAGGCTAAGGCACGACAACGCAAGGCTAGGCAGTGCACGGCTAGTCAAGGAAAGAGTAACGGAAGGAAAGGAAGGCAAGGCAAAGTAAGGCAAGGCAAGTGTAACGGAAGAAACGGCACAGCAAGGGGAAACAAGGCTAAGGCAAGACAACGCACGGCTAAGCAATGCACGGCAAGGGAAGGAAAGGGTAACGCAAGGCAAGGCACGGTCAGGCGAGGCAAGGCTAATGCACGACAACGCAAGGCTAGGCAATGCACGGCTAGGCAAGGAAAGAGTAACGGAAGGAAAGGAAGGCAAAGCAAAGCAAGGCAAGGCAAGTGTAACAAAAGGCAAGGCACGGCAAGGGGAAACAAGGGTAAGGCACGGCAACGCACGGCTAGGGAATGCAAGGCCAAACAAGGAAAGGGTAACGCAAGGCAAGGCACGGTGAGGAAAGGTAAGGCTAATGCACGACAATGCAGGGCTACGCAATGCACGGCAAGGCAAGGAAAGCATAACGCAAGGCAAGGCACGGTCAGGCGAGGCAAGGCTAATGCACGACAACGCAAGGCTAGGCAGTGTTCGGCAAGGCAAGGAAAGAGTAACGGAAGGAAAAAAAGGCAAGGGAAAGCAAGGAAAGGCAAGGGTAACGGAAGGAACGGCACGGTAAGGGGAAACAAGGCTAAGGCACGACAACGCAGGACTAGGCAATGCACGGCAAGGCAAAGAAAGGGTAACGCAAGGCAAGGCACGGTCAGGCGAGGCAAGGCTAATGCACGACAACGCAAGGCTAGGCAATGCACGGAAGGCAAGCAAAGAGTAACGGAAGGCAAGGAAGGCAAGGGAAGGCAAAGGTAAAGGAAGGAACGGCACGGTAAGCGGAAACAAGGCTAAGGCACGACAACTCAGGACTATGCAATGCACGGCAAGGCAAGGAAAGGGTAACGCAAGGCAAGGCATGGTCAGGCGAGGCAAGGCTAATGCACGACAACGCAAGGCTAGGCAATACACGGCTAGGCAAGGAAAGAGTAACGGAAGGAAAGGAAGGCATAGCAAAGCAAGGCAAGGCAAGTGTAACAAAAGGCACGGCACGGCAAGGGGAAACAAGGGTAAGGCACGACAATGCAAGGCTAGGCAGTGCACGGCAAGGCAAGGAAAGGGTAACGCAAGGCAAGGTACGGTGAGGCAAGGGAAGGCTAATGCACGACAACGCAAGGCTAGGCAGTGGACGGCTAGGCAAGGAAAGAGTAACGGAAGGAAAGGAAGGCAAGGCAAAGAAAGGCAAGGCAAGTGTAACGGAAGGAACGGCACAGCAAGGGGAAACAAGGCTAAGGCACGACAACGCACGGCTAGGCAGTGCACGCCTAGGCAAGGAAAGAGTAACGGAAGGAACGAAAGGCAAGGGAAAGCAAGGGAAGGCAAGGCTAACGGAAGGAACGGCACGGTACGGGGAAACAAGGCTAAGGCACGACAACGCAGGACTAGGCAATGCACGGCAAGGCAAAGAAAGGGTAACGCAAGGCAAGGCACGGTCAGGCGACGCAAGGCTAAGGCACGACAACGCAAGGCTAGGCAATGCACGGAAGGTAAGTAAAGAGTAACGGAAGGCAAGGAAGGCAAGGGAAAGCAAGGGTAGGCAAGGGCAACGGACGGAACGGCACGTTAAGGGGAAACAAGCCTAAGGCACGACAACGCAGGACTAGGCAATGCACGGCAAGGCAAGGAAAGGGTAACGCAAGGCAAGGCACGGTCAGGCGAGGCAACGCTAATGCACGAAAAAGCACGGCTAGGCAATGCACGGCAAGGCAAGGAAAGGGTAACGCAAGGCAAGGCACGGTCAGGCGAGGCAAGGCTAATGCACGACAACGCAAGGCTAGGCAATGCACGGCAAGGCAAGGAAAGGGTAACGCAAGGCAATGCACGGTCAGGCGAGGCAAGGCTAATGCACGACAACACAAGGCTAGGCAGTGCTCGGCAAGGCAAGGAAAGAGTAACGGAAGGAAAGAAAGGCAAGGGAAAGCAAGGGAAGGCAAGGGTAACGGAAGGAACGGCACGGTAAGGGGAAACAAGGCTAAGGCACGACAACGCAGGACTAGGCAATGCACGGCAAGGCAAAGAAAGGGTAACGCAAGGCAAGGCACGGTCAGGCGAGGCAAGGCTAATGCACGACAACGCAAGGCTAGGCAATGCACGGCTAGGCAAGGAAAGAGTAACGGAAGGAGAGGAAGGCAAGGCAAAGCAAGGCAAGGCAAGTGTAACAAAAGGCAAGGCACGGCAAGACGAAACAAGGGTAAGGCACGGCAACGCACGGCTAGGCAATGCACGGCCAAGCAAGGAAAGGGTAACGCAAGGCAAGGCACGGTGAGGAAAGGCAAGGCTAATGCACGACAATGCAGGGCTAGGCAATGCACGGCAAGGCAAGGAAAGCATAACGCAAGGCAAGGCACGGTCAGGCGAGGCAAGGCTAATGCACGACAACGCAAGGCTAGGCAGTGCTCGGCAAGGCAAGGAAAGAGTAACGGAAGGAAAGAAAGGCAAGGGAAAGCAAGGGAAGGCAAGCGTAACGGAAGGAACGGCACTGTAAGGGGAAACAAGGCTAAGGCACGACAACGCAGGACTAGGCAATGCACGGCAAGGCAAAGAAAGGGTAACGCAAGGCAAGGAACGGTCAGGCGAGGCAAGGCTAATGCACGACAACGCAAGGCTAGGCAATGCACGGCTAGGCAAGGAAAGAGTAACGGAAGGAGAGGAAGGCAAGGCAAAGCAAGACAAGGCAAGTGTAACAAAAGGCAAGCCACGGCAACGGGAAACAAGGGTAAGGCACGGCAACGCACGGCTAGGCAATGCACGGCCAAGCAAGGAAAGGGTAACGCAAGGCAAGGCACGGTGAGGAAAGGCAAGGCTAATGCACGACAATGCAGGGCTACGCAATGCACGGCAAGGCAAGGAAAGCATAAGGCAAGGCAAGGCACGGTCAGGCGAGGCAAGGCTAATGCACGACAACGCAAGGCTAGGCAGTAATCGGCAAGGCAAGGAAAGAGTAACGGAAGGAAAGAAAGGCAAGGGAAAGCAAGGGAAGGCAAGGGTAACGGAAGGAACGGCACGGTAAGGGGAAACAAGGATAAGGCACGACAACGCAGGACTAGGCAATGCACGGCAAGGCAAGGAAAGGGTAACGCAAGGCAAGGCACGGTCAGGCGAGGCAAGGCTAAGGCAGGACAACGCAAGGCTAGGCAATGCACGGAAGGCAAGCAAAGAGTAACGGAAGGCAAGGAAGGCAAGGGAAGGCAAAGGTAAAGGAAGGAACGGCACGGTAAGCGGAAACAAGGCTAAGGCACGACAACTCAGGACTAGGGAATGCACGGCAAGGGAAGGAAAGGGTAACGCAAGGCAATGCACGGTCAGGCGAGGCAAGGCTAATGCACGACAACGCAAGGCTAGGCAGTGCTCGGCAAGGCAAGGAAAGAGTAACGGAAGGAAAGAAAGGCAAGGGAAAGCAAGGGAAGGAAAGGGTAACGGAAGCAACTGCACGGTAAGGGGAAACAAGGCTAAGGCACGACAACGCAGGACTAGGCAATGCACGGCAAGGCAAGGAAAGGGTAACGCAAAGCAAGGCACGGTCAGGCGAGGCAAGGCTAAGGCACGACAACGCAAGTCTAGGCAGTGCACGGCTAGGCACGGAAAGAGTAACGGAAGGAGAGGAAAGCAAGGCAATGCAAGGCAAGGCAAGTGTAACAAAAGGCAAGCCACGGCAAGGGGAAACAAGGGTAAGGCACGGCAACGCACGGCTAGGCAATGCATGGCAAGGCAAGGAAAGGGTAACGCAAAGCAAGGCACGGTGAGGCAAGGGAAGGCTAATGCACGACAACGCTCGGCTAGGCAATGCACGGCAAGGCAAGGAAGGGGTAACGCAAGGCAAGGCACTGTCAGGCGAGCCAAGGCTAAGGCACGACAACGCAAGGCTAGGCAGTGCACGGCTAGGCAAGGAAAGAGTAACGGAAGGAAAGGAAGGCAAGGCAAAGTAAGGCAAGGCAAGTGTAACGGAAGAAACGGCACAGCAAGGGGAAACAAGGGTAAGGCAAGACAACGCACGGCTAGGCAATGCACGGCAAGGGAAGGAAAGGGTAACGCAAGGCAAGGCACGGCCAGGCGAGGCAAGGCTAATGCACGACAACGCAAGGCTAGGCAATGCACGGCTAGGCAAGGAAAGAGTAACGGAAGGAAAGGAAGGCAAAGCAAAGCAAGGCAAGGCAAGTGTAACAAAAGGCACGGCACGGCAAGGGGAAACAAGGCTAAGGCACGACAACGCAAGGCTAGGCAGTGCACGGCAAGGCAAGGAAAGGGTAACGCAAGGCAAGGTACGGTGAGGCAAGGGAAGGCTAATGCACGACAACGCAAGGCTAGGCAGTGCACGGCTAGGCAAGGAAAGAGTAACGGAAGGAAAGGAAGGCAAGGCAAAGAAAGGCAAGGCAAGTGTAACGGAAGGAACGGCACAGCAAGGGGAAACAAGGCTAAGGCACGACAACGCACGGCTAGGCAGTGCACGGCTAGGCAAGGAAAGAGTAACGGAAGGAAAGAAAGGCAAGGGAAAGCAAGGGAAGGCAAGGCTAACGGAAGGAACGGCACGGTACGGGGAAACAAGGCTAAGGCACGACAACGCAGGACTAGGCAATGCACGGCAAGGCAAAGAAAGGGTAACGCAAGGCAAGGCACGGTCAGGCGACGCAAGGCTAAGGCACGACAACGCAAGGCTAGGCAATGCACGGAATGTAAGTAAAGAGTAACGGAAGGCAAGGAAGGCAAGGGAAAGCAAGGGTAGGCAAGGGCAACGGACGGAACGTCAAGTTAAGGGGAAACAAGCCTAAGGCACGACAACGCAGGACTAGGCAATGCACGGCAAGGCAAGGAAAGGGTAACGCAAGGCAAGGCACGGTCAGGCGAGGCAACGCTAATGCACGAAAAAGCACGGCTAGGCAATGCACGGCAAGGCAAGGAAAGGGTAACGCAAGGCAAGGCAAGGTCAGGCGAGGCAAGGCTAATGCACGACAACGCAAGGCTAGGCAATGCACGGCAAGGCAAGGAAAGGGTAACGCAAGGCAATGCACGGTCAGGCGAGGCAAGGCTAATGCACGACAACGCAAGGCTAGGCAGTGCTCGGCAAGGCAAGGAAAGAGTAACGGAAGGAAAGAAAGGCAAGGGAAAGCAAGGGAAGGCAAGGGTAACGGAAGGAACGGCACGGTAAGGGGAAACAAGGCTAAGGCACGACAACGCAGGACTAGGCAATGCACGGCAAGGCAAAGAAAGGGTAACGCAAGGCAAGGCACGGTCAGGCGAGGCAAGGCTAATGCACGACAACGCAAGGCTAGGCAATGCACGGCTAGGCAAGGAAAGAGTAACGGAAGGAGAGGAAGGCAAGGCAAAGCAAGGGAAGGCAAGTGTAACAAAAGGAAAGGCACGGCAAGGGGAAACAAGGGTAAGGCACGGCAACGCACGGCTAGGCAATGCACGGCCAAGCAAGGAAAGGGTAACGCAAGGCAAGGCACGGTGAGGAAAGGCAAGGCTAATGCACGACAATGCAGGGCTAGGCAATGCACGGCAAGGCAAGGAAAGCATAACGCAAGGCAAGGCACGGTCAGGCGAGGCAAGGCTAATGCACGACAACGCAAGGCTAGGCAGTGTTCGGCAAGGCAAGGAAAGAGTAACGGAAGGAAAGAAAGGTAAGGGAAAGCAAGGAAAGGGAAGGGTAACGGAAGGAACGGCACGGTAAGGGGAAACAAGGCTAAGGCACGACAACGCAGGACTAGGCAATGCACGGCAAGGCAAAGAAAGGGTAACGCAAGGCAAGGCACGGTCAGGCGAGGCAAGGCTAATGCACGACAACGCAAGGCTAGGCAATGCACGGCTAGGCAAGGAAAGAGTAACGGAAGGAAAGAAAGGCAAGGGAAAGCAAGGGAAGGCAAGGCTAACGGAAGGAACGGCACGGCACGGTACGGGGAAACAAGGCTAAGGCACGACAACGCAGGGCTCGGCAATGCACGGCAAGGCAAAGAAAGGGTAATGCAAGGCAAGGCACGGTTAGGCGACGCAAGGCTAAGGCACGACAACGCAAGGCTAGGCAATGCACCGAAGGTAAGTAAAGAGTAACGGAAGGCAAGGAAGGCAACGGAAAGCAAGGGTAGGCAAGGGCAACGGACGGAACGGCACGTTAAGGGGAAACAAGCCTAAGGAACGACAACGCAGGACTAGGCAATGCACGGCAAGGCAAGGAAAGGGTAACGCAAGGCAAGGCACGGTCAGGCGAGGCAAGGCTAATGCACGACAACGCAAGGCTAGGCAATGCACGGCAAGGCAAGGAAAGGGTAACGCAAGGCAAGGCACGGTCAGGCGAGGCAAGGCTAATGCACGACAACGCAAGGCTAGGCAATGCACGGCAAGGCAAGGAAAGGGTAACGCAAGGCAAAGCACGGTCAGGCGAGGCAAGGCTAATGCACGACAACGCAAGGCTAGGCAGTGCTCGGCAAGGCAAGGAAAGAGTAACGGAAGGAAAGAAAGGCAAGGGAAAGCAAGGGAAGGCAAGGGTAACGGAAGGAACGGCACGGTAAGGGGAAACAAGGCTAAGGCACGACAACGCAGGACTAGGCAATGCACGGCAAGGCAAAGAAAGGGTAACGCAAGGCAAGGCACGGTCAGGGGAGGCAAGGCTAATGCACGACAACGCAAGGCTAGGCAATGCACGGCTAGGCAAGGAAAGAGTAACGGAAGGAGAGGAAGGCAAGGCAAAGCAAGGCAAGGCAAGTGTAACAAAAGGCAAGGCACGGCAAGGGGAAACAAGGGTAAGGCACGGCAACGCACGGCTAGGCAATGCACGGCCAAGCAAGGAAAGGGTAACGCAAGGCAAGGCACGGTGAGGAAAGGCAAGGCTAATGCACGACAATGCAGGGCTAGGCAATGCACGGCAAGGCAAGGAAAGCATAACGCAAGGCAAGGCACGGTCAGGCGAGGCAAGGCTAATGCACGACAACGCAAGGCTAGGCAGTGCTCGGCAAGGCAAGGAAAGAGTAACGGAAGGAAAGAAAGGCAAGGGAAAGCAAGGGAAGGCAAGGGTAACGGAAGGAACGGCACGGTAAGGGGAAACAAGGCTAAGGCACGACAACGCAGGACTAGGCAATGCACGGCAAGGCAAGGAAAGGGTAACGCAAGGCAAGGCACGGTCAGGCGAGGCAAGGCTAAGGCAGGACAACGCAAGGCTAGGCAATGCACGGAAGGCAAGCAAAGAGTAACGGAAGGCAAGGAAGGCAAGGGAAGGCAAAGGTAAAGGAATGAACGGCACGGTAAGCGGAAACAAGGCTAAGGCACGACAACTCAGGACTAGGCAATGCACGGCAAGGCAAGGAAAGGGTAACGCAAGGCAAGGCACGGTCAGGCGAGGCAAGGCTAATGCACGACAACGCAAGGCTAGGCAATGCACGGCTAGGCAAGGAAAGGGTAACGCAAGGCAAGGCACTGTCAGGCGAGCCAAGGCTAAGGCACGACAACGCAAGGCTAGGCAGTGCACGGCTAGGCAAGGAAAGAGTAACGGAAGGAAAGGAAGGCAAGGCAATGTAAGGCAAGGCAAGTGTAACGGAAGAAACGGCACAGCAAGGGGAAACAAGGCTAAGGCAAGACAACGCACGGCTAGGCAATGCACGGCAAGGGAAGGAAAGGGTAACGCAAGGCAAGGCACGGTCAGGCGAGGCAAGGCTAATGCACGACAACGCAAGGCTAGGCAATGCACGGCTAGGCAAGGAAAGAGTAACGGAAGGAAAGGAAGGCAAAGCAAAGCAAGGCAAGGCAAGTGTAACAAAAGGCACGGCACGGCAAGGGGAAACAAGGGTAAGGCACGAAAACGCAAGGCTAGGCAGTGCACGGCAAGGCAAGGAAAGGGTAACGCAAGGCAAGGTACGGTGAGGCAAGGGAAGGCTAATGCACGACAACGCAAGGCTAGGCAGTGCACGGCTCGGCAAGGAAAGAGTAACGGAAGGAAAGGAAGGCAAGGCAAAGAAAGGCAAGGCAAGTGTAACGGAAGGAACGGCACAGCAAGGGGAAACAAGGCTAAGGCACGACAACGCACGGCTAGGTAGTGCACGGCTAGGCAAGGAAAGAGTAACGGAAGGAAAGAAAGGCAAGGGAAAGCAAGGGAAGGCAAGGCTAACGGAAGGAACGGCACGGTACGGGGAAACAAGGCTAAGGCACGACAACGCAGGACTAGGCAATGCACGGCAAGGCAAAGAAAGGGTAACGCAAGGCAAGGCACGGTCAGGCGACGCAAGGCTAAGGCACGACAACGCAATGCTAGGCAATGCACGGAAGGTAAGTAAAGAGTAACGGAAGGCAAGGAAGGCAAGGGAAAGCAAGGGTAGGCAAGGGCAACGGACGGAACGGCACGTTAAGGGGAAACAAGCCTAAGGCACGACAACGCAGGACTAGGCAATGCACGGCAAGGCAAGGAAAGGGTAACGCAAGGCAAGGCACGGTCAGGCGAGGCAACGCTAATGCACGAAAAAGCACGGCTAGGCAATGCACGGCAAGGCAAGGAAAGGGTAACGCAAGGCAAGGCAAGGTCAGGCGAGGCAAGGCTAATGCACGACAACGCAAGGCTAGGCAATGCACGGCAAGTCATGGAAAGGGTAACGCAAGGCAAGGCACGGTCAGGCGAGGCAAGGCTAATGCACGACAATGCAAGGCTAGGCAGTGCTCGGCAAGGCAAGGAAAGAGTAACGGAAGGAAAGAAAGGCAAGGGAAAGCAAGGGAAGGCAAGGGTAACGGAAGGAACGGCACGGTAAGGGGAATCAAGGCTATGGCACGACAACGCAGGACTAGGCAATGCACGGCAAGGCAAAGAAAGGATAACGCAAGGCAAGGCACGGTCAGGCGAGGCAAGGCTAATGCACGACAACGCAAGGCTAGGCAATGCACGGCTAGGCAAGGAAAGAGTAACGGAAGGAGAGGAAGGCAAGGCAAAGCAAGGCAAGGCAAGTGTGACAAAAGGCAAGGCACGGCAAGGGGAAACAAGGGTAAGGGACGGCAACGCACGGCTAGGCAATGCACGGCCAAGCAAGGAAAGGGTAACGCAAGGCAAGGCACGGTGAGGAAAGGCAAGGCTAATGCACGACAATGCAGGGCTAGGCAATGCACGGCAAGGCAAGGAAAGCATAACGCAAGGCAAGGCACGGTCAGGCGAGGCAAGGCTAATGCACGACAACGCAAGGCTAGGCAGTGTTCGGCAAGGCAAGGAAAGAGTAACGGAAGGAAAGAAAGGCAAGGGAAAGCAAGGGAAGGCAAGGGTAACGGAAGGAACGGCACGGTAAGGGGAAACAAGGCTAAGGCACGACAACGCAGGACTAGGCAATGCACGGCAAGGCAAGGAAAGGGTAACGCAAGGCAAGGCACGGTCAGGCGAGGCAACGCTAATGCACGAAAAAGCACGGCTAGGCAATGCACGGCAAGGCAAGGAAAGGGTAACGCAAGGCAAGGCACGGTCAGGCGAGGCAAGGCTAATGCACGACAACGCAAGTCTAGGCAATGAACGGCAAGGCAAGGAAAGGGTAACGCAAGGCAAGGCACGGTCAGGCTAGGCAAGGCTAATGCACGACAAAGCAAGGCTAGGCAATGCACGGCTAGGCAAGGAAAGAGTAACGGAAGGAAAGAAAGGCAAGGGAAAGCAAGGGAAGGCAAGGCTAACGGAAGGAACGGCACGGTACGGGGAAACAAGGCTAAGGCACGACAACGCAGGACTAGGCAATGCACGGCAAGGCAAAGAAAGGGTAACGGAAGGCAAGGCACGGTCAGGCGACGCAAGGCTAAGGCACGACAACGCAAGGCTAGGCAATGCACGGAAGGTAAGTAAAGAGTAACGGAAGGCAAGGAAGGCAAGGGAAAGCAAGGGTAGGCAAGGGCAACGGACGGAACGGCACGTTAAGGGGAAACAAGCCTAAGGCACGACAACGCAGGACTAGGCAAGGCACGGTCAGGCGAGGCAAGGCTAATGCACGACAACGCAAGGCTAGGCAATGCACGGCTAGGCAAGGAAAGAGTAACGGAAGGAGAGGAAGGCAAGGCAAAGCAAGGCAAGGCAAGTGTAACAAAAGGCAAGGCACGGCAAGGGGAAACAAGGGTAAGGCACGGCAACGGACGGCTAGGCAATGCACGGCCAAGCAAGGAAAGGGTAACGCAAGGCAAGGCACGGTGAGGAAAGGCAAGGCTAATGCACGACAATGCAGGGCTAGGCAATGCACGGCAAGGCAAGGAAAGCATAACGCAAAGCAAGGAACGGTCAGGCGAGGCAAGGCTAAGGCAGGACAACGCAAGGCTAGGCAATGCACGGAAGGCAAGCAAAGAGTAACGGAAGGCAAGGAAGGCAAGGGAAGGCAAAAGTAAAGGAAGGAACGGCACGGTAAGCGGAAACAAGGCTAAGGCACGACAACTCAGGACTAGGCAATGCACGGCAAGGCAAGGAAAGATTAACGCAAGGCAAGGCACGGTCAGGCGAGGCAAGGCTAATGCACGACAACGCAAGGCTAGGCAATGCACGGCTAGGCAAGGAAAGAGTAACGGAAGGAAAGGAAGGCATAGCAAAGCAAGGCAAGGCAAGTGTAACAAAAGGCACGGCACGGCAAGGGGAAACAAGGGTAAGGCACGACAACGCAAGGCTAGGCAGTGCACGGCAAGGCAAGGAAAGGGTAACGCAAGGCAAGGTACGGTGAGGCAAGGGAAGGCTATTGCACGACAACGCAAGGCTAGGCAGTGCACGGCTAGGCAAGGAAAGAGTAACGGAAGGAAAGGAAGGCAAGGCAAAGAAAGGCAAGGCAAGTGTAACGGAAGGAACGGCACAGCAAGGGGAAACAAGGCTAAGGCACGACAACGCACGGCTAGGCAGTGCACGGCTAGGCAAGGAAAGAGTAACGGAAGGAAAGAAAGGCAAGGGAAAGCAAGGGAAGGCAAGGCTAACGGAAGGAACGGCACGGTACGGGGAAACAAGGCTAAGGCACGACAACGCAGGACTAGGCAATGCACGGCAAGGCAAAGAAAGGGTAACGCAAGGCAAGGCACGGTCAGGCGACGCAAGGCTAAGGCACGACAACGCAAGGCTAGGCAATGCACGGAAGGTAAGTAAAGAGTAACGGAAGGCAAGGAAGGCAAGGGAAAGCAAGGGTAGGCAAGGGCAACGGACGGAACGGCACGTTAAGGGGAAACAAGCCTAAGGCACGACAACGCAGGACTAGGCAATGCACGGCAAGGCAAGGAAAGTGTAACGCAAGGCAAGGCACGGTCAGGCGAAGCAACGCTAATGCACGAAAAAGCACGGCTAGGCAATGCACGGCAAGGCAAGGAAAGGGTAACGCAAGGCAAGGCACGGTCAGGCGAGGCAAGGCTAATGCACGACAACGCAAGGATAGGCAATGCACGGCAAGGCAAGGAAAGGGTAACGCAAGCCAATGCACGGTCAGGCGAGGCAAGGCTAATGCACGACAACGCAAGGCTAGGCAGTGCTCGGCAAGGCAAGGAAAGAGTAACGGAAGGAGAGGAAGGCAAGGCAAAGCAAGGCAAGGCAAGTGTAACAAAAGGCAAGGCACGGCAAGGGGAAACAAGGGTAAGGCACGGCAACGCACGGCTAGGCAATGCACGGCCAAGCAAGGAAAGGGTAACGCAAGGCAAAGCACGGTGAGGAAAGGCAAGGCTAATGCACGACAATGCAGGGCTACGCAATGCACGGCAAGGCAAGGAAAGCATAACGCAAGGCAAGGCACGGTCAGGCGAGGCAAGGCTAATGCACGACAACGCAAGGCTAGGCAGTGCTCGGCAAGGCAAGGAAAGAGTAACGGAAGGCAAGGAAGTCAAGGGAAGGCAAAGGTAAAGGAAGGAACGGCACGGTAAGCGGAAACAAGGCTAAGGCACGACAACTCAGGACTAGGCAATGCACGGCAAGGCAAGGAAAGGGTAACGCAAGGCAAGGCACGGTCAGGCGAGGCAAGGCTAATGCACGACAACGCAAGGCTAGGCAATGCACGGCTAGGCAAGGAAAGAGTAACGGAAGGAAAGGAAGGCAAAGCAAAGCAAGGCAAGGCAAGTGTAACAAAAGGCACGGCACGGCAAGGGGAAACAAGGGTAAGGCACAACAACGCAAGGCTAGGCAGTGCACGGCCAAGCAAGGAAAGGGTAACGCAAGGCAAGGCACGGTCAGGCGAGGCAACGCTAATGCACGAAAAAGCACGGCTAGGCAATGCACGGCAAGGCAAGGAAAGGGTAACGCAAGGCAAGGCACGGTCAGGCGAGGCAAGGCTAATGCACGACAACGCAAGGCTAGGCAATGCACGGAAGGTAAAGTAAAGAGTAACGGAAGGGAAAGGAAGGCAAGGGAAAGCAAGGGTAGGCAAGGGCAACGGACGGAACGGCACGTTTAAGGGGAAACAAGCCTAAGGCACGACAACGCAGGACTAGGCAATGCACGGCAAGGCAAGGAAAGGCAAAAGCAAGGCAAGGCACGGTCAGGCGAGGCAACGCTAATGCACGAAAAAAGCACGGCTAGGCAATGCACGGCAAGGCAAGGAAAGGGTAACGCAAGGCAAGGCACGGTCAGGCGAGGCAAGGCTAATGCACGACAACGCAAGGCTAGGCAATGCACGGCAAGGCAAGGAAAGGGTAACGCAAGGCAATGCACGGTCAGGCGAGGCAAGGCTAATGCACGACAACGCAAGGCTAGGCAGTGCTCGGCAAGGCAAGGAAAAGAGTAACGGAAGGAAAGGAAAGGCAAGGGAAAGCAAGGGAAGGCAATGGTAACGGAAGGAACGGCACGGTAAGGGGAAACAAGGCTAAGGCACGACAACGCAGGACTAGGCAATGCACGGCAAGGCAAGGAAAGGGTAACGCAAGGCAAGGCACGGTCAGGCGAGGCAAGGCTAATGCACGACAACGCAAGGCTAGGCAATGCACGGCTAGGCAAGGAAAGAGTAACGGATGGAGAGGAAGGCAAGGCAAAGCAAGGCAAGGCAAGGTGTAACAAAAGGCAAGGCACGGCAAGGGGGGAAACAAGGGGTAAGGCACGGCAACGCACGGCTAGGCAATGCACGGCCAAGCAAGGAAAGGGTAACGCAAGGCAAGGCACGGTGTGAGGAAAGGCAAGGCTAATGCACGACAATGCAGGGCTAGGCAATGCACGGCAAGGCAAGGAAAGCATAACGCAAGGCAAGGCACGGTCAGGCGAGGCAAGGCTAATGCACGACAACGCAAGGCTAGGCAGTGTTCGGCAAGGCAAGGAAAGAGTAACGGAAGGAAAGAAAGGCAAGGGAAAGCAAGGGAAGGCAAGGGTAACGGAAGGAACGGCACGGTAAGGGTAAACAAGGCTAAGGCACGACCACGCAGGACTAGGCAATGCACGGCAAGGCAAGGAAAGGGTAACGCAAGGCAAGGCACGGTCAGGCGAGGCAACGCTAATGCACGAAAAAGCACGGCTAGGCAATGCACGGCAAGGCAAGGAAAGGGTAACGCAAGGCAAGGCACGGTCAGGCGAGGCAAGGCTAATGCACGACAACGCAAGGCTAGGCAATGCACGGCAAGGCAAGGAAAGGGTAACGCAAGGCAATGCACGGTCAGGCGAGGCAAGGCTAATGCACGACAACGCATGGCTAGGCAGTGCTCGGCAAGGCAAGGAAAGAGTAACGGAAGGAAAGAAAGGCAAGGGAAAGCAAGGGAAGGCAATGGTAACGGAAGGAACGGCACGGTAAGGGGAAACAAGGCTAAGGCACGACAACGCAGGACTAGGCAATGCACGGGAAGGCAAAGAAAGGGTAACGCAAGGCAAGGCACGGTCAGGCGAGGCAAGGCTAATGCACGACAACGCAAGGCTAGGCAATGCACGGCTAGGCAAGGAAAGAGTAACGGAAGGAGAGGAAGGCAAGGCAAAGCAAGGCCAGGCAAGTGTAACAAAAGGCAAGGCACGGCAAGGGGAAACAAGGGTAAGGCACGGCAACGCACGGCTAGGCAATGCACGGCCAAGCAAGGAAAGCGTAACGCAAGGCAAGGCACGGTGAGGAAAGGCAAGGCTAATGCACGACAATGCAGGGCTAGGCAATGCACGGCAAGGCAAGGAAAACATAACGCAAAGCAAGGCACGGTCAGGCGAGGCAAGGCTAATGCACGACAACGCAAGGCTAGGCAGTGCTCGGCAAGGCAAGGAAAGAGTAAGGGAAGGAAAGAAAGGCAAGGGAAAGCAAGGGAAGGCAAGGGTAACGGATGGAACGGCACGGTAAGGGGAAACAAGGCTAAGGCACGACAACGCAGGATTAGGCAATGCACGGCAATGCAAGGAAAGGGTAACGCAAGGCAAGGCACGGTCAGGCGAGGCAAGGCTAAGGCAGGACAACGCAAGGCTAGGCAATGCACGGAAGGCAAGCAAAGAGTAACGGAAGGCAAGGAAGGCAAGGGAAGGCAAAGGTAAAGGAAGGAACGGCACGGTAAGCGGAAACAAGGCTAAGGCACGACAACTCAGGACTAGGCAATGCAAGGCAAGGCAAGGAAAGGGTAACGCAAGGCAAGGCACGGTCAGGCGAGGCAAGGCTAATGCACGACAACGCAAGGGCTAGGCAATGCACGGCTAGGCAAGGAAAGAGTAACGGAAGGAGAGGAAGGCAAGGCAAAGCAAGGCCAGGCAAGTGTAACAAAAGGCAAGGCACGGCAAGGGGAAACAAGGGTAAGGCACGGCAACGCACGGCTAGGCAATGCACGGCCAAGCAAGGAAAGGGTAACGCAAGGCAAGGCACGGTGAGGAAAGGCAAGGCTAATGCACGACAATGCAGGGCTAGGCAATGCACGGCAAGGCAAGGAAAAGATAACGCAAAGCAAGGCACGGTCAGGCGAGGCAAGGCTAATGCACGACAACGCAAGGCTAGGCAGTGCTCGGCAAGGCAAGGAAAGAGTAACGGAAGGAAAGAAAGGCAAGGGAAAGCAAGGGAAGGCAAGGGTAACGGAAGGAACGGCACGGTAAGGGGAAACAAGGCTAAGGCACGACAACGCAGGATTAGGCAATGCACGGCAATGCAAGGAAAGGGTAACGCAAGGCAAGGCACGGTCAGGCGAGGCAAGGCTAAGGCAGGACAACGCAAGGCTAGGCAATGCACGGAAGGCAAGCAAAGAGTAACGGAAGGCAAGGAAGTCAAGGGAAGGCAAAGGTAAAGGAAGGAACGGCACGGTAAGCGGAAACAAGGCTAAGGCACGACAACTCAGGACTAGGCAATGCACGGCAAGGCAAGTAAAGGGTAACGCAAGGCAAGGCACGGTCAGGCGAGGCAAGGCTAATGCACGACAACGCAAGGCTAGGCAATGCACGGCTAGGCAAGGAAAGAGTAACGGAAGGAAAGGAAGGCATAGCAAAGCAAGGCAAGGCAAGTGTAACAAAAGGCACGGCACGGCAAGGGGAAACAAGGGTAAGGCACAACAACGCAAGGCTAGGCAGTGCACGGCCAAGCAAGGAAAGGGTAACGCAAGGCAAGGCACGGTCAGGCGAGGCAACGCTAATGCACGAAAAAGCACGGCTAGGCAATGCACGGCAAGGCAAGGAAAGGGTAACGCAAGGCAAGGCACGGTCAGGCGAGGCAAGGCTAATGCACGACAACGCAAGGCTAGGCAATGCACGGAAGGTAAGTAAAGAGTAACGGAAGGGAAGGAAGGCAAGGGAAAGCAAGGGTAGGCAAGGGCAACGGACGGAACGGCACGTTAAGGGGAAACAAGCCTAAGGCACGACAACGCAGGACTAGGCAATGCACGGCAAGGCAAGGAAAGGCAAACGCAAGGCAAGGCACGGTCAGGCGAGGCAACGCTAATGCACGAAAAAGCACGGCTAGGCAATGCACGGCAAGGCAAGGAAAGGGTAACGCAAGGCAAGGCACGGTCAGGCGAGGCAAGGCTAATGCACGACAACGCAAGGCTAGGCAATGCACGGCAAGGCAAGGAAAGGGTAACGCAAGGCAATGCACGGTCAGGCGAGGCAAGGCTAATGCACGACAACGCAAGGCTAGGCAGTGCTCGGCAAGGCAAGGAAAGAGTAACGGAAGGAAAGAAAGGCAAGGGAAAGCAAGGGAAGGCAAGGGTAACGGAAGGAACGGCACGGTAAGGGGAAACAAGGCTAAGGCACGACAACGCAGGACTAGGCAATGCACGGCAAGGCAAGGAAAGGGTAACGCAAGGCAAGGCACGGTCAGGCGAGGCAAGGCTAATGCACGACAACGCAAGGCTAGGCAATGCACGGCTAGGCAAGGAAAGAGTAACGGATGGAGAGGAAGGCAAGGCAAAGCAAGGCAAGGCAAGTGTAACAAAAGGCAAGGCACGGCAAGGGGAAACAAGGGTAAGGCACGGCAACGCACGGCTAGGCAATGCACGGCCAAGCAAGGAAAGGGTAACGCAAGGCAAGGCACGGTGAGGAAAGGCAAGGCTAATGCACGACAATGCAGGGCTAGGCAATGCACGGCAAGGCAAGGAAAGCATAACGCAAGGCAAGGCACGGTCAGGCGAGGCAAGGCTAATGCACGACAACGCAAGGCTAGGCAGTGTTCGGCAAGGCAAGGAAAGAGTAACGGAAGGAAAGAAAGGCAAGGGAAAGCAAGGGAAGGCAAGGGTAACGGAAGGAACGGCACGGTAAGGGTAAACAAGGCTAAGGCACGACCACGCAGGACTAGGCAATGCACGGCAAGGCAAGGAAAGGGTAACGCAAGGCAAGGCACGGTCAGGCGAGGCAACGCTAATGCACGAAAAAGCACGGCTAGGCAATGCACGGCAAGGCAAGGAAAGGGTAACGCAAGGCAAGGCACGGTCAGGCGAGGCAAGGCTAATGCACGACAACGCAAGGCTAGGCAATGCACGGCAAGGCAAGGAAAGGGTAACGCAAGGCAATGCACGGTCAGGCGAGGCAAGGCTAATGCACGACAACGCATGGCTAGGCAGTGCTCGGCAAGGCAAGGAAAGAGTAACGGAAGGAAAGAAAGGCAAGGGAAAGCAAGGGAAGGCAATGGTAACGGAAGGAACGGCACGGTAAGGGGAAACAAGGCTAAGGCACGACAACGCAGGACTAGGCAATGCACGGGAAGGCAAAGAAAGGGTAACGCAAGGCAAGGCACGGTCAGGCGAGGCAAGGCTAATGCACGACAACGCAAGGCTAGGCAATGCACGGCTAGGCAAGGAAAGAGTAACGGAAGGAGAGGAAGGCAAGGCAAAGCAAGGCCAGGCAAGTGTAACAAAAGGCAAGGCACGGCAAGGGGAAACAAGGGTAAGGCACGGCAACGCACGGCTAGGCAATGCACGGCCAAGCAAGGAAAGCGTAACGCAAGGCAAGGCACGGTGAGGAAAGGCAAGGCTAATGCACGACAATGCAGGGCTAGGCAATGCACGGCAAGGCAAGGAAAACATAACGCAAAGCAAGGCACGGTCAGGCGAGGCAAGGCTAATGCACGACAACGCAAGGCTAGGCAGTGCTCGGCAAGGCAAGGAAAGAGTAAGGGAAGGAAAGAAAGGCAAGGGAAAGCAAGGGAAGGCAAGGGTAACGGATGGAACGGCACGGTAAGGGGAAACAAGGCTAAGGCACGACAACGCAGGATTAGGCAATGCACGGCAATGCAAGGAAAGGGTAACGCAAGGCAAGGCACGGTCAGGCGAGGCAAGGCTAAGGCAGGACAACGCAAGGCTAGGCAATGCACGGAAGGCAAGCAAAGAGTAACGGAAGGCAAGGAAGGCAAGGGAAGGCAAAGGTAAAGGAAGGAACGGCACGGTAAGCGGAAACAAGGCTAAGGCACGACAACTCAGGACTAGGCAATGCAAGGCAAGGCAAGGAAAGGGTAACGCAAGGCAAGGCACGGTCAGGCGAGGCAAGGCTAATGCACGACAACGCAAGGCTAGGCAATGCACGGCTAGGCAAGGAAAGAGTAACGGAAGGAGAGGAAGGCAAGGCAAAGCAAGGCCAGGCAAGTGTAACAAAAGGCAAGGCACGGCAAGGGGAAACAAGGGTAAGGCACGGCAACGCACGGCTAGGCAATGCACGGCCAAGCAAGGAAAGGGTAACGCAAGGCAAGGCACGGTGAGGAAAGGCAAGGCTAATGCACGACAATGCAGGGCTAGGCAATGCACGGCAAGGCAAGGAAAAGATAACGGAAAGCAAGGCACGGTCAGGCGAGGCAAGGCTAATGCACGACAACGCAAGGCTAGGCAGTGCTCGGCAAGGCAAGGAAAGAGTAAGGGAAGGAAAGAAAGGCAAGGGAAAGCAAGGGAAGGCAAGGGTAACGGATGGAACGGCACGGTAAGGGGAAACAAGGCTAAGGCACGACAACGCAGGATTAGGCAATGCACGGCAAGGCAAGGAAAGGGTAACGCAAGGCAAGGCACGGTCAGGCGAGGCAAGGCTAAGGCAGGACAACGCAAGGCAAGGCAATGCACGGAAGGCAAGCAAAGAGTAACGGAAGGCAAGGAAGGCAAGGGAAGGCAAAGGTAAAGGAAGGAACGGCACGGTAAGCGGAAACAAGGCTAAGGCACGACAACTCAGGACTAGGCAATGCAAGGCAAGGCAAGGAAAGGGTAACGCAAGGCAAGGCACGGTCAGGCGAGGCAAGGCTAATGCACGACAACGCAAGGCTAGGCAATGCACGGCTAGGCAAGGAAAGAGTAACGGAAGGAAAGGAAGGCAAGGCAAAGAAAGGCAAGGCAAGTGTAACGGAAGGAACGGCACAGCAAGGGGAAACAAGGATAAGGCACGACAACGCACGGCTAGGCAGTGCACGGCTAGGCAAGGAAAGAGTAACGGAAGGAAAGAAAGGCAAGGGAAAGCAAGGGAAGGCAAGGCTAACGGAAGGAACGGCACGGTACGGGGAAACAAGGCTAAGGCACGACAACGCAGGACTAGGCAATGCACGGCAAGGCAAAGAAAGGGTAACGCAAGGCAAGGCACGGTCAGGCGACGCAAGGCTAAGGCACGACAACGCAAGGCTAGGCAATGCACGGCCAAGCAAGGAAAGGGTAACGCAAGGCAAGGCACGGTGAGGAAAGGCAAGGCTAATGCACGACAATGCAGGGCTAGGCAATGCATGGCAAGGCAAGGAAAGCATAACGCAAGGCAAGGCACGGTCAGGCGAGGCAAGGCTAATGCACGACAACCCAAGGCTAGGCAGTGCTCGGCAAGGCAAGGAAAGAGGAACGGAAGGAAAGAAAGGCAAGGGAAAGCAAGGGAAGGCAAGGGTAACGGAAGGAACGGCACGGTAAGGGGAAACAAGGCTAAGGCACGACAACGCAGGACTAGGCAATGCACGGCAAGGCAAGGAAAGGGTAACGCAAGGCAAGGCACGGTCAGGCGAGGCAAGGCTAAGGCAGGACAACGCAAGGCTAGGCAATGCACGGAAGGCAAGCAAAGAGTAACGGAAGGCAAGGAAGGCAAGGGAAGGCAAAGGTAAAGGAAGGAACGGCACGGTAAGCGGAAACAAGGCTAAGGCACGACAACGCACGGCTACGCAGTGCACGGCTAGGCAAGGAAAGGGAAGGAAAGGAAGGCAAGGCAAAGTAAGGCAAGGCACGTGTAACGGAAGAAACGGCACAGCAAGGGGAAACAAGGCTAAGGCAAGACAACGCACGGCTAGGCAATGCACGGCAAGGGAAGGAAAGGGTAACGCAAGGCAAGGCACGGTCAGGAGAGGCAAGGCAAATGCACGACAACGCAAGGCTAGGCAATGCACGGCTAGGCAAGGAAAGAGTAACGGAAGGAAAGGAAAGCAAAGCAATGCAAGGCAAGGCATGTGTAACAAAAGGCACGGCACGGCAAGGGGAAACAAGGGTAAGGCACGACAACGCAAGGCTAGGCAGTGCACGGCAAGGCAAGGAAAGGGTAACGCAAGGCAAGGTACGGTGAGGCAAGGGAAGGCTAATGCACGACAACGCAAGGCTAGGCAGTGCACAGCTAGGCAAGGAAAGAGTAACGGAAGGAAAGGAAGGCAAGGCAAAGAAAGGCAAGGCAAGTGTAAAGGAAGGAACGGCACAGCAAGGGGAAACAAGGCTAAGGCACGACAACGCACGGCTAGGCAGTGCACGGCTAGGCAAGGAAAGAGTAACCGAAGGAAAGAAAGGCAAGGGAAAGCAAGGGAAGGCAAGGCTAACGGAAGGAACGGCACGGTACGGGGAAACAAGGCTAAGGCACGACAACGCAGGACTAGGCAATGCACGGCAAGGCAAAGAAAGGGTAACGCAAGGCAAGGCACGGTCAGGCGACGCAAGGCTAAGGCACGACAACGCAAGGCTAGGCAATGCACGGAAGGTAAGTAAAGAGTAACGGAAGGCAAGGAAGGCAAGGGAAAGCAAGGGTAGGCAAGGGCAACGGACGGAACGGCACGTTAAGGGGAAACAAGCCTAAGGCACGACAACGCAGGACTAGGCAATGCACGGCAAGGCAAGGAAAGGGTAACGCAAGGCAAGGCACGGTCAGGCGAGGCAACGCTAATGCACGAAAAAGCACGGCTAGGCAATGCACGGCAAGGCAAGGAAAGGGTAACGCAAGGCAAGGCACGGTCAGGCGAGGCAAGGCTAATGCACGACAACGCAAGGCTAGGCAATGCACGGCAAGGCAAGGAAAGGGTAACGCAAGGCAATGCACGGTCAGGCGAGGCAAGGCTAATGCACGACAACGCAAGGCTAGGCAGTGCTCGGCAAGGCAAGGAAAGAGTAACGGAAGGAAAGAAAGGCAAGGGAAAGCAAGGGAAGGCAAGGGTAACGGAAGGAACGGCACGGTAAGGGGAAACAAGGCTAAGGCACGACAACGCAGGACTAGGCAATGCACGGCAAGGCAAAGAAAGGGTAACGGAAGGAGAGGAAGGCAAGGCAAAGCAAGCCAAGGCAAGTGTAACAAAAGGCAAGGCACGGCAAGGGGAAACAAAGGTAAGGCACGGCAACGCACGGCTAGGAAATGCACGGCCAAGCAAGGAAAGGGTAACGCAAGGCAAGGCACGGTGAGGAAAGGCAAGGCTAAGGCACGACAATGCAGGGCTAGGCAATGCACGGCAAGGGAAGGAAAGCATAACGCAAGGCAAGGCACGGTCAGGCGAGGCAAGGCTAATGCACGACAACGCAAGGCTAGGCAGTGCTCGGCAAGGCAAGGAAAGAGTAACGGAAGGAAAGAAAGGCAAGGGAAAGCAAGGGAAGGCAAGGGTAACGGAAGGAACGGCACGGTAAGGGGAAACAAGGCTAAGGCACGACAACGCAGGACTAGGCAATGCACGGCAAGGCAAAGAAAGCGTAACGCAAGGCAAGGCAAGGTCAGGCGAGGCAAGGCTAATGCACGACAACGCAAGGCTAGGCAATGCACGGCTAGGCAAGGAAAGAGTAACGGGAGGAGAGGAAGGCAAGGCAAAGCAAGGCAAGGCAAGTGTAACAAAAGGCAAGGCACGGCAAGGGGAAACAAGGGTAAGGCACGGCAACGCACGGCTAGGCAATGCACGGCCAAGCAAGGAAAGGGTAACGCAAGGCAAGGCACGGTGAGGAAAGGCAAGGCTAATGCACGACAATGCAGGGCTAGGCAATGCACGGCAAGGTAAGGAAAGCATAACGCAAGGCAAGGCACGGTCAGGCGAGGCAAGGCTAATGCACGACAACGCAAGGCTAGGCAGTGCTCGGCAAGGCAAGGAAAGAGTAACGGAAGGAAAGAAAGGCAAGGGAAAGCAAGGGAAGGCAAGGGTAACGGAAGGAACGGCACGGTAAGGGGAAACAAGGCTAAGGCACGACAACGCAGGATTAGGCAATGCACGGCAAGGCAAGGAAAGGGTAACGCAAGGCAAGGCACGGTCAGGCGACGCAAGGCTAAGGCACGACAACGCAAGGCTAGGCAATGCACGGAAGGTAAGTAAAGAGTAACGGAAGGCAAGGAAGGCAAGGGAAAGCAAGGGTAGGCAAGGGCAACGGACGGAACGGCACGTTAAGGGGAAACAAGCCTAAGGCACGACAACGCAGGACTAGGCAATGCACGGCAAGGCAAGGAAAGGGTAACGCAAGGCAATGCACGGTCAGGCGAGGCAAGGCTAATGCACGACAACGCAAGGCTAGGCAGTGCTCGGCAAGGCAAGGAAAGAGTAACGGAAGGAAAGAAAGGCAAGGGAAAGCAAGGGAAGGCAAGGGTAACGGAAGGAACGGCACGGTAAGGGGAAACAAGGCTAAGGCACGACAACGCAGGACTAGGCAATGCACGGCAAGGCAAAGAAAGGGTAACGCAAGGCAAGGCACGGTCAGGCGAGGCAAGGCTAATGCACGACAACGCAAGGCTAGGCAATGCACGGCTAGGCAAGGAAAGAGTAACGGAAGGAGAGGAAGGCAAGGCAAAGCAAGGCAAGGCAAGTGTAACAAAAGGCAAGGCACGGCAAGGGGAAACAAGGGTAAGGCACGGCAACGCACGTCTAGGCAATGCACGGCCAAGCAAGGAAAGGGTAACGCAAGGCAAGGCACGGTGAGGAAAGGCAAGGCTAATGCACGACAATGCAGGGCTAGGAAATGCACGGCAAGGCAAGGAAAGCATAACGCAAGGCAAGGCACGGTCAGGCGAGGCAAGGCTAATGCACGACAACGCAAGGCTAGGCAGTGCTCGGCAAGGCAAGGAAAGAGTAACGGAAGGAAAGAAAGGCAAGGGAAAGCAAGGGAAGGCAAGGGTAACGGAAGGAACGGCACGGTAAGGGGAAACAAGGCTAAGGCACGACAACGCAGGACTAGGCAATGCACGGCAAGGCAAAGAAAGGGTAACGCAAGGCAAGGCACGGTCAGGCGAGGCAAGGCTAATGCACGACAACGCAAGGCTAGGCAATGCACGGCTAGGCAAGGAAAGAGTAACGGAAGGAGAGGAAGGCAAGGCAAAGCAAGGCAAGGCAAGTGTAACAAAAGGCAAGGCACGGCAAGGGGAAACAAGGGTAAGGCACGGCAACGCACGGCTAGGCAATGCACGGCCAAGCAAGGAAAGGGTAACGCAAGGCAAGGCACGGTCAGGCGAGCCAAGGCTAAGGCACGACAACGCAAGTCTACGCAGTGCACGGCTAGGCAAGGAAAGAGTAACGGAAGGAAAGGAAGGCAAGGCAAAGTAAGGCAAGGCAAGTGTAACGGAAGAAACGGCACAGCAAGGGGAAACAAGGCTAAGGCAAGACAACGCACGGCTAGGCAATGCACGGCAAGGGAAGGAAAGGGTAACGCAAGGCAAGGCACGGTCAGGCGAGGCAAGGCTAATGCACGACAACGCAAGGCTAGGCAATGCACGGCTAGGCAAGGAAAGAGTAACGGAAGGAAAGGAAGGCAAAGCAAAGCAAGGCAAGGCAAGTGCAAGAAAAGGCACGGCACGGCAAGGGGAAACAAGGGTAAGGCACGACAACGCAAGGCTAGGCAGTGCACGGCAAGGCAAGGAAAGGGTAACGCAAGGCAAGGTACGGTGAGGCAAGGGAAGGCTAATGCACGACAACGCATGGCTAGGCAGTGCACGGCTAGGCAAGGAAAGAGTAACGGAAGGAAAGGAAGGCAAGGCAAAGAAAGGCAAGGCAAGTGTAACGGAAGGAACGGCACAGCAAGGGGAAACAAGGCTAAGGCACGACAACGCACGGCTAGGCAGTGCACGGCTAGGCAAGGAAAGAGTAACGGAAGGAAAGAAAGGCAAGGGAAAGTAAGGGAAGGCAAGGCTAACGGAAGGAACGGCACGGTACGGGGAAACAAGGCTAAGGCACGACAACGCAGGACTAGGCAATGCACGGCAAGGCAAAGAAAGGGTAAAGCAAGGCAAGGCACGGTCAGGCGACGCAAGGCTAAGGCACGACAACGCAAGGCTAGGCAATGCACGGAAGGTAAGTAAAGAGTAACGGAAGGCAAGGAAGGCAAGGGAAAGCAAGGGTAGGCAAGGGCAACGGACGGAACGGCACGTTAAGGGGAAACAAGCCTAAGGCACGACAACGCAGGACTAGGCAATGCACGGCAAGGCAAGGAAAGGGTAACGCAAGGCTAGGCACGGTCAGGCGAGGCAACGCTAATGCACGAAAAAGCACGGCTAGGCAATGCACGGCAAGGCAAGGAAAGGGTAACGCAAGGCAAGGCACGGTCAGGCGAGGCAAGGCTAATGCACGACAACGCAAGGCTAGGCAGTGCTCGGCAAGGCAAGGAAAGAGTAACGGAAGGAAAGAAAGGCAAGGGAAAGCAAGGGAAGGCAAGGGTAACGGAAGGAACGGCACGGTAAGGGGAAACAAGGCTAAGGCACGACAACGCAGGACTAGGCAATGCACGGCAAGGCAAGGAAAGAGTAACGCAAGGCAATGCACGGTCAGGCGAGGCAAGGCTAAGGCACGACAACGCAAGGCTAGGCAATGCACGGCTAGGCAAGGAAAGAGTAACGGAAGGAGAGGAAGGCAAGGCAAAGCAAGGCAAGGCAAGTGTAACAAAAGGCAAGGCACGGCAAGGGGAAACAAGGGTAAGGCACGGCAACGCACGTCTAGGCAATGCACGGCCAAGCAAGGAAAGGGTAACGCAAGGCAAGGCACGGTGAGGAAAGGCAAGGCTAATGCACGACAATGCAGGGCTAGGCAATGCACGGCAAGGCAAGGAAAGCATAACGCAAGGCAAGGCACGGTCAGGCGAGGCAAGGCTAAGGCAGGACAACGCAAGGCTAGGCAATGCACGGAAGGCAAGCAAAGAGTAACGGAAGGCAAGGAAGGCAAGGGAAGGCAAAGGTAAAGGAAGGAACGGCACGGTAAGCGGAAACAAGGCTAAGGCACGACAACGCACGGCTAGGCAGTGCACGGCTAGGCAAGGAAAGGGAAGGAAAGGAGAGCAAGGCAAAGTAAGGCAAGGCACGTGTAACGGAAGAAACGGCACAGCAAAGGGAAACAAGGCTAAGGCAAGACAACGCACGGCTAGGCAATGCACGGCAAGGGAAGGAAAGGGTAACGCAAGGCAAGGCACGGTCAGGCGAGGCAAGGCTAACGCACGACAACGCAAGGCTAGGTAATGCACGGCTAGGCAAGGAAAGAGTAACGGAAGGAAAGGAAGGCAAAGCAATGAAAGGCAAGGCAAGTGTAACAAAAGGCACGGCACGGCAAGGGGAAACAAGGGTAAGGCACGACAACGCAAGGCTAGGCAGTGCACGGCAAGGCAAGGAAAGGGTAACGCAAGGCAAAGTACGGTGAGGCAAGGGAAGGCTAATGCACGACAACGCAAGGCTAGGCAGTGCACGGCTAGGCAAGGAAAGAGTAACGGAAGGAAAGAAAGGCAAGGGAAAGCAAGGGAAGGCAAGGCTAACGGAAGGAACGGCACGGTACGGGGAAACAAGGGTAAGGCACGACAACGCGGGACTAGGCAATGCACGGCAAGGCAAAGAAAGGGTAACGCAAGGCAAGGCACGGTCAGGCGACGCAAGGCTAAGGCACGACAACGCAAGGCTAGGCAATGCACGGAAGGTAAGTAAAGAGTAGCGGAAGGCAAGGAAGGCAAGGGAAAGCAAGGGAAGGCAAGGGCAACGGACGGAACGGCACGTTAAGGGGAAACAAGCCTAAGGCACGACAACGCAGGACTAGGCAATGCACGGCAAGGCAAGGAAAGGGTAACGCAAGGCAATGCACGGTCAGGCGAGGCAACGCTAATGCACGAAAAAGCACGGCTAGGCAATGCACGGCAAGGCAAGGAAAGGGTAACGCAGGGCAAGGCACGGTCAGGTGAGGGAAGGCTAATGCACGACAACGCAAGGCTAGGCAATGCACGGCAAGGCAAGGAAAGGGTAACGCAAGGCAATGCACGGTCAGACGAGGCAAGGCTAATGCACGACAACGCAAGCCTAGGCAGTGCTCGGCAAGGCAAGGAAAGAGTAACGGAAGGAAAGAAAGGCAAGGGAAAGCAAGGGAAGGCAAGGGTAACGGAAGGAACGGCACGGTAAGGGGAAACAAGGCTAAGGCACGACAACGCAGGACTAGGCAATGCACGGCAAGGCAAAGAAAGGGTAACGGAAGGAGAGGAAGGCAAGGCAAAGCAAGGCAAGGCAAGTGTAACAAAAGGCAAGGCACGGCAAGGGGAAACAAAGGTAAGGCACGGCAACGCACGGCTAGGAAATGCACGGCCAAGCAAGGAAAGGGTAACGCAAGGCAAGGCACCGTGAGGAAAGGCAAGGCTAAGGCACGACAATGCAGGGCTAGGCAATGCACGGCAAGGGAAGGAAAGCATAACGCAAGGCAAGGCACGGTCAGGCGAGGCAAGGCTAATGCACGACAACGCAAGGCTAGGCAGTGCTCGGCAAGGCAAGGAAAGAGTAACGGAAGGAAAGAAAGGCAAGGGAAAGCAAGGGAAGGCAAGGGTAACGGAAGGAACGGCACGGTAAGGGGAAACAAAGCTAAGGCACGACAACGCAGGACTAGGCAATGCACGGCAAGGCAAAGAAAGCGTAACGCAAGGCAAGGCACGGTCAGGCGAGGCAAGGCTAATGCACGACAACGCAAGGCTAGGCAATGCACGGCTAGGCAAGGAAAGAGTAACGGAAGGAGAGGAAGGCAAGGCAAAGCAAGGCAAGGCAAGTGTAACAAAAGGCAAGGCACGGCAAGGGGAAACAAGGGTAAGGCACGGCAACGCACGGCTAGGCAATGCACGGCCAAGCAAGGAAAGGGTAACGCAAGGCAAGGCACGGTGAGGAAAGGCAAGGCTAATGCACGACAATGCAGGGCTAGGCAATGCACGGCAAGGCAAGGAAAACATAACGCAAAGCAAGGCACGGTCAGGCGAGGCAAGGCTAATGCACGACAACTCAAGGCTAGGCAGTGGTCGGCAAGGCAAGGAAAGAGTAAGGGAAGGAAAGAAAGGCAAGGGAAAGCAAGGGAAGGCAAGGGTACCGGAAGGAACGGCACGGTAAGGGGAAACAAGGCTAAGGCACGACAACGCAGGATTAGGCAATGCACGGCAAGGCAAGGAAAGGGTAACGCAAGGCAAGGCACGGTCAGGCGAGGCAAGGCTAAGGCAGGACAACGCAAGGCTAGGCAATACACGGAAGGCAAGCAAAGAGTAACGGAAGGCAAGGAAGGCAAGGGAAGGCAAAGGTAAAGGAAGGAACGGCACGGTAAGCGGAAACAAGGCTAAGGCACGACAACTCAGGACTAGGCAATGCAAGGCAAGGCAAGGAAAGGGTAACGCAAGGCAAGGCACGGTCAGGCGAGGCAAGGCTAATGCACGACAACGCAAGGCTTGGCAGTGCACGGCTAGGCAAGGAAAGAGTAACGGAAGGAAAGAAAGGCAAGGGAAAGCAAGGGAAGGCAAGGCTAACGGAAGGAACGGCACGGTACGGGGAAACAAGGCTAAGGCACGACAACGCAGGACTAGGCAATGCACGGCAAGGCAAAGAAAGGGTAACGCAAGGCAAGGCACGGTCAGGCGACGCAAGGCTAAGGCATGACAACGCAAGGCTAGGCAATGCACGGAAGGTAAGTAAAGAGTAACGGAAGGCAAGGAAGGCAAGGGAAAGCAAGGGTAGGCAAGGGCAACGGACGGAACGGCACGTTAAGGGGAAACAAGCCTAAGGCACGACAACGAAGGACTAGGCAATGCACGGCAAGGCAAGGAAAGGGTAACGCAAGGCAAGGCACGGTCAGGCGAGGCAAGGCTAAGGCACGACAACGCACGGCTAGGCAGTGCACGGCTAGGCAAGGAAAGGGAAGGAAAGGATAACGCAAGGCAATGCACGGTCAGGCGAGGCAAGGCTAATGCACGACAACGGAAGGCTAGGCAGTGCTCGGCAAGGCAAGGAATGAGTAACGGAAGTAAAGAAAGGCAAGGGAAAGCAAGGGAAGGCAAGGGTAAGGGAAGGAACGGCACGGTAAGGGGAAACAAGGCTAAGGCACGACAACGCAGGACTAGGCAATGCACGGCAAGGCAAAGAAAGGGTAACGCAAGGCAAGGCACGGTCAGGCGAGGCAAGGCTAATGCACGACAACGCAAGGCTAGGCAATGCACGGCTAGGCAAGGAAAGAGTAACGGAAGGAGAGGAAGGCAAGGCAAAGCAAGCCAAGGCAAGTGTAACAAAAGGCAAGGCACGGCAAGGGGAAACAAGGGTAAGGCACGGCAACCCACGGCTAGGCAATGCACGGCCAAGCAAGTTAAGGGTAACGGAAGGCAAGGCACGGTGAGGAAAGGCAAGGCTAATGCACGACAATGCAGGGCTAGGCAATGCACGGCAAGGCAAGGAAAGCATAACGCAAGGCAAGGCACGGTCAGGCGAGGCAAGGCTAATGCACGACAACGCAAGGCTAGGCAATGCACGGCTAGGCAAGGAAAGAGTAACGGAAGGAAAGGAAGGCAAAGCAATGCAAGGCAAGGCAAGTGTAACAAAAGGCACGGCACGGCAAGGGGAAACAAGGGTAAGGCACGACAACGCAAGGCTAGGCAGTGCACGGCAAGGCAAGGAAAGGGTAACGCAAGGCAAGGTACGGTGAGGCAAGGGAAGGCTAATGCACGACAACGCAAGGCTAGGCAGGGCACAGCTAGGCAAGGAAAGAGTAACGGAAGGAAAGGAAGGCAAGGCAAAGAAAGGCAAGGCAAGTGTAACGGAAGGAACGGCACAGCAAGGGGAAAAAAGGCTAAGGCACGACAACGCACGGCTAGGCAGTGCACGGCTAGGCAAGGAAAGAGTAACGGAAGGAAAGAAAGGCAAGGGAAAGCAAGGGAAGGCAAGGCTAACGGAAGGAACGGCACGGTACGGGGAAACAAGCCTAAGGCACGACAACGCAGGACTAGGCAATGCACGGCAAGGCAAAGAAAGGGTAACGCAAGGCAAGGCACGGTCAGGCGACGCAAGGCTAAGGCACGACAACGCAAGGCTAGGCAATGCACGGAAGGTAAGTAAAGAGTAACGGAAGGCAAGGAAGGCAAGGGAAAGCAAGGGTAGGCAAGGGCAACGGACGGAACGGCACGTTAAGGGGAAACAAGCCTAAGGCACAACAACGCAGGACTAGGCAATGCACGGCAAGGCAAGGAAAGGGTAACGCAAGGCAAGGCACGGTCAGGCGAGGCAACGCTAATGCACGAAAAAGCACGGCTAGGCAATGCACGGCAAGGCAAGGAAAGGGTAACGCAAGGCAAGGCACGGTCAGGCGAAGCAAGGCTAATGCACGACAACGCAAGGCTAGGCAATGCACGGCTAGGCAAGGAAAGAGTAACGGAAGGAGAGGAAGGCAAGGCAAAGCAAGGCAAGGCAAGTGTAACAAAAGGCAAGGCACGGCAAGGGGAAACAAGGGTAAGGCACGGCAACGGACGTCTAGGCAATGCACGGCCAAGCAAGGAAAGGGTAACGCAAGGCAAGGCACGGTGAGGAAAGGCAAGGCTAATGCACGACAATGCAGGGCTAGGCAATGCACGGCAAGGCAAGGAAAGCATAACGCAAGGCAAGGCACGGTCAGGCGAGGCAAGGCTAATGCACGACAACGCAAGGCTAGGCAGTGCTCGGGAAGGCAATGAAAGAGTAACGGAAGGAAAGAAAGGCAAGGGAAAGCAAGGGAAGGCAAGGGTAACGGAAGGAACGGCACGGTAAGGGGAAACAAGGCTAAGGCACGACAACGCAGGACTAGGCAATGCACGGCAAGGCAAAGAAAGGGTAACGCAAGGCAAGGCACGGTCAGGCGAGGCAAGGCTAATGCACGACAACGCAAGGCTAGGCAATGCACGGCTAGGCAAGGAAAGAGTAACGGAAGGAGAGGAAGGCAAGGCAAAGCAAGGCAAGGCAAGTGTAACAAAAGGCAAGGCACGGCAAGGGGAAACAAGGGTAAGGCACAGCAACGCACGGCTAGGCAATGCACGGCCAAGCAAGGAAAGGGTAACGCAAGGCAAGGCACGGTGAGGAAAGGCAAGGCTAATGCACGACAATGCAGGGCTAGGCAATGCACGGCAAGGCATGAAAACATAACGCAAAGCAAGGCACGGTCAGGCGAGGCAAGGCTAATGCACGACAACGCAAGGCTAGGCAGTGCTCGGCAAGGCAAGGAAAGAGTAAGGGAAGGAAAGAAAGGCAAGGGAAAGCAAGGGAAGGCAAGGGTAACGGAAGGAACGGCACGGTAAGGGGAAACAAGGCTAAGGCACGACAACGCAGGATTAGGCATTGCACGGCAAGGCAAGGAAAGGGTAACGCAAGGCAAGGCACGGTCAGGCGAGGCAAGGCTAAGGCAGGACAACGCAAGGCTAGGCAATGCACGGAAGGCAAGCAAAGAGTAACGGAAGGCAATGAAGGAACGGCACGGTAAGCGGAAACAAGGCTAAGGCACGACAACTCAGGACTAGGCAATGCAAGGCAAGGCAAGGAAAGGGTAACGCAAGGCAAGGCACGGTCAGGCGAGGCAAGGCTAATGCACGACAACGCAAGGCTAGGCAATGCACGGCTAGGCAAGGAAAGAGTAACGGAAGGAAAGGAAGGCAAGGCAAAGAAAGGCAAGGCAAGTGTAACGGAAGGAACGGCACAGCAAGGGGAAACAAGGCTAAGGCACGACAACGCACGGCTAGGCAGTGCACGGCTAGGCAAGGAAAGAGTAACGGAAGGAAAGAAAGGCAAGGGAAAGCAAGGGAAGGCAAGGCTAACGGAAGGAACGGCACGGTACGGGGAAACAAGGCTAAGGCACGACAACGCAGGACTAGGCAATGCACGGCAAGGCAAAGAAAGGGTAACGCAAGGCAAGGCACGGTCAGGCGACGCAAGGCTAAGGCACGACAACGCAAGGCTAGGCAATGCACGGAAGGTAAGTAAAGAGTAACGGAAGGCAAGGAAGGCAAGGGAAAGCAAGTGTAGGCAAGGGCAACGGACGGAACGGCACGTTAAGGGGAAACAAGCCTAAGGCACGACAACGCAGGTCTAGGCAATGCACGGCAAGGCAAGGAAAGGGTAACGCAAGGCAAGGCACGGTCAGGCGAGTCAACGCTAATGCACGAAAAAGCACGGCTAGGCAATGCACGGCAAGGCAAGGAAAGGGTAACGCAAGGCAAGGCACGGTCAGGCGAGGCAAGGCTAAGGCACGACAACGCAAGGCTAGGCAATGCACGGCAAGGCAAGGAAAGGGTAACGCAAGGCAATGCACGGTCAGGCGAGGCAAGGCTAATGCACGACAACGCAAGGCTAGGCAGTGCTCGGCAAGGCAAGGAAAGAGTAACGGAAGGAAAGAAAGGCAAGGGAAAGCAAGGGAAGGAAAGGGTAACGGAAGCAACGGCACGGTAAGGGGAAACAAGGCTAAGGCACGACAACGCAGGACGAGGCAATGCACGGCAAGGCAAGGAAAGGGTAACGCAAGGCAAGGCACGGTGAGGCGAGGCAAGGCTAAGGCACGACAACGCAAGTCTAGGCAGTGCACGGCTAGGCAAGGAAAGAGTAACGGACGGAGAGGAAAGCAAGGCAAAGCAAGGCAAGGCAAGTGTAACAAAAGGCAAGCCACGGCAAGGGGAAACAAGGGTAAGGCCCGGCAACGCACGGCTAGGCAATGCATGGCAAGGCAAGGAAAGGGTAACGCAAAGCAAGGCACGGTGAGGCAAGGGAAGGCTAATGCACGACAACGCTCGGCTAGGCAATGCACGGCAAGGCAAGGAAAGGGTAACGCAAGGCAAGGCACTGTCAGGCGAGCCAAGGCTAAGGCACGACAAAGCAAGTCTAGGCAGTGCACGGCTAGGCAAGGAAAGAGTAACGGAAGGAAAGGAAGGCAAGGCAAAGTAAGGCAAGGCAAGTGTAACGGAAGAAACGGCACAGCAAGGGGAAACAAGGCTAAGGCAAGACAACGCACGACTAGGCAATGCACTGCAAGGGAAGGAAAGGGTAACGCAAGGCAAGGCACGGTCAGGCGAGGTAAGGCTAATGCAAGACAACGCAAGGCTAGGCAATGCACGGCTAGGCAAGGAAAGAGTAACGGAAGGAAAGGAAGGCAAAGCAAAGCAAGGCAAGGCAAGTGTAACAAAAGGCACGGCACGGCAAGGGGAAACAAGGGTAAGGCACGACAACGCAAGGCTAGGAAGTGCACGGCAAGGCAAGGAAAGGGTAACGCAAGGCAAGGTACGGTGAGGCAAGGGAAGGCTAATGCACGACAACGCAAGGCTAGGCAGTGCACAGCTAAGCAAGGAAAGAGTAACGGAAGGAAAGGAAGGCAAGGCAAATAAAGGCAAGGCAAGTGTAACGGAAGGAACGGCACAGCAAGGGGAAACAAAGCTAAGGCACGACAACGCACGGCTAGGCAGTGCACGGCTAGGCAAGGAAAGAGTAACGGAAGGAAAGAAAGGCAAGGGAAAGCAAGGGAAGGCAAGGCTAACGGAAGGAACGGCACGGTACGGGGAAACAAGGCTAAGGCACGACAACGCAGGACTAGGCAATGCACGGCAAGGCAAAGAAAGGGTAACGCAAGGCAAGGCACGGTCAGGCGACGCAAGGCTAAGGCACGACAACGCAAGGCTAGGCAATGCACGGAAGGTAAGTAAAGAGTAACGGAAGGCAAGGAAGGCAAGGGAAAGCAAGGGTAGGCAAGGGCAACGGACGGAACGGCACGTTAAGGGGAAACAAGCCTAAGGCACGACAACGCAGGACTAGGCAATGCACGGCAAGGCAAGGAAAGGGTAACGCAAGGCAAGGCACGGTCAGGCGAGGCAACGCTAATGCACGAAAAAGCACGGCTAGGCAATGCACGGCAAGGCAAGGAAAGGGTAACGCAAGGCAAGGCACGGTCAGGCGAGGCAAGGCTAATGCACGACAACGCAAGGCTAGGCAATGCACGGCAAGGCAAGGAAAGGGTAACGCAAGGCAAGGCACGGTGAGGAAAGGCAAGGCTAATGCACGACAATGCAGGGCTAGGCAATGCACGGCAAGGCAAGGAAAGCATAACGCAAGGCAAGGCACGGTCAGGCGAGGCAAGGCTAATGCACGACAACGCAAGGCTAGGCAGTGTTCGGCAAGGCAAGGAAAGAGTAACGGAAGGAAAGAAAGGCAAGGGAAAGCAAGGGAAGGCAAGGGTAACGGAAGGAACGGCACGGTAAGGGGAAACAAGGCTAGGGCACGACCACGCAGGACTAGGCAATGCACGGCAAGGCAAGCAAAGGGTAACGCAAGGCAAGGCACGGTCAGGCGACGCAAGGCTAAGGCACGACAACGCAAGGCTAGGCAATGCACGGCAAGGCAAGGAAAGGGTAACGCAAGGCCATGCACGGTCAGGCGAGGCAAGGCTAATGCACGACAACGCAAGGCTAGGCAGTGCTCGGCAAGGCAAGGAAAGAGTAACGGAAGGAAAGAAAGGCAAGGGAAAGCAAGGGAAGGCAAGGGTAACGGAAGGAACGGCACGGTAAGGGGAAACAAGGCTAAGGCACGACAACGCAGGACTAGGCATTGCACGGCAAGGCAAGGAAAGGGTAACGCAAGGCAAGGCACGGTCAGGGGTGGCAAGGCTAATGCACGACAACGCAAGGCTAGGCAATGCACGGCTAGGCAAGGAAAGAGTAACGGAAGGAGAGGAAGGCAAGGCAAAGCAAGGCAAGGCAAGTGTAACAAAAGGCAAGGCACGGCAAGGGGAAACAAGGGTAAGGCACGGCAACGCACGGCTAGGCAATGCACCGCCAAGCAAGGAAAGGGTAACGCAAGGCAAGGCACGGTGAGGAAAGGCAAGGCTAATGCACGACAATGCAGGGCTACTCAATGCACGGCAAGGCAAGGAAAGGGTAACGCAAGGCAAGGCACGGTCAGGCGAGGCAAGGCTAAGGCAGGACAACGCAAGGCTAGGCAATGCACGGAAGGCAAGCAAAGAGTAACGGAAGGCAAGGAAGGCAAGGGAAGGCAAAGGTAAAGGAAGGAACGGCACGGTAAGCGGAAACAAGGCTAAGGCACGACAACTCAGGACTAGGCAATGCAAGGCAAGGCAAGGAAAGGGTAACGCAAGGCAAGGCACGGTCAGGCGAGGCAAGGCTAATGCACGACAACGCAAGGCTAGGCAATGCACGGCTAGGCAAGGAAAGAGTAACGGAAGGAAAGGAAGGCAAGGCAAAGAAAGGCAAGGCAAGTGTAACGGAAGGAACGGCACAGCAAGGGGAAACAAGGCTAAGGCACGACAACGCACGGCTAGGCAGTGCACGGCTAGGCAAGGAAAGAGTAACGGAAGGAAAGAAAGGCAAGGGAAAGCAAGGGAAGGCAAGGCTAACGGAAGGAACGGCACGGTACGGGGAAACAAGGCTAAGGCACGACAACGCAGGACTAGGCAATGCACGGCAAGGCAAAGAAAGGGTAACGCAAGGCAAGGCACGGTCAGGCGAGCCAAGGCTAAGGCACGACAACGCAAGTCTAGGCAGTGGACGGCTAGGCAAGGAACGAGTAACGGAAGGAAAGGAAGGCAAGGCAAAGTAAGGCAAGGCAAGTGTAACGGAAGAAACGGTACAGCAAGGGGAAACAAGGCTAAGGCAAGACAACGAACGGCTAGGCAATGCACGGCAAGGGAAGGAAAGAGTAACGCAAGGCAAGGCACGGTCAGGCGAGGCAAGGCTAATGCACGACAACGCAAGGCTAGGCAATGCACGGCTAGGCAAGGAAAGAGTAACGGAAGGAAAGGAAGGCAAAGCAAAGCAAGGCAAGGCAAGTGCAAGAAAAGGCACGGCACGGCAAGGGGAAACAAGGGTAAGGCACGACAACGCAAGGCTAGGCAGTGCACGGCAAGGCAAGGAAAGGGTAACGCAAGGCAAGGTACGGTGAGGCAAGGGAAGGCTAATGCACGACAACGCAAGGCTAGGCAGTGCACGGCTAGGCAAGGAAAGAGTAACGGAAGGAAAGGAAGGCAAGGCAAAGAAAGGCAAGGCAAGTGTAACGGAAGGAACGGCACAGCAAGGGGAAACAAGGCTAAGGCACGACAACGCACGGCTAGGCAGTGCACGGCTAGGCAAGGAAAGAGTAACGGAAGGAAAGAAAGGCAAGGGAAAGCAAGGGAAGGCAAGGCTAACGGAAGGAACGGCACGGTACGGGGAAACAAGGCTAAGGCACGACAACGCAGGACTAGGCAATGCACGGCAAGGCAAGGAAAGAGTAACGCAAGGCAATGCACGGTCAGGCGAGGCAAGGCTAAGGCACGACAACGCAAGGCTAGGCAATGCACGGAAGGTAAGTAAAGAGTAACGGAAGGCAAGGAAGGCAAGGGAAAGCAAGGGTAGGCAAGGGCAACGGACGGAACGGCACGTTAAGGGGAAACAAGCCTAAGGCACGACAACGCAGGACTAGGCAATGCACGGCAAGGCAAGGAAAGGGAAACGAAAGGCAAGGCACGGTCAGGCGAGGCAACGCTAATGCACGAAAAAGCACGGCTAGGCAATGCACGGCAAGGCAAGGAAAGGGTAACGCAAGGCAAGGCACGGTCAGGCGAGGCAAGGCTAATGCACGACAACGCAAGGCTAGGCAATGCACGGCAAGGCAAGGAAAGAGTAACGCAAGGCAATGCACGGTCAGGCGAGGCAAGGCTAAGGCACGACAACGCAAGGCTAGGCAATGCACGGCTAGGCAAGGAAAGAGTAACGGAAGGAGAGGAAGGCAAGGCAAAGCAAGGCAAGGCAAGTGTAACAAAAGGCAAGGCACGGCAAGGGGAAACAAGGGTAAGGCACGGCAACGCACGTCTAGGCAATGCACGGCCAAGCAAGGAAAGGGTAACGCAAGGCAAGGCACGGTGAGGAAAGGCAAGGCTAATGCACGACAATGCAGGGCTAGGCAATGCACGGCAAGGCAAGGAAAGCATAACGCAAGGCAAGGCACGGTCAGGCGAGGCAAGGCTAAGGCAGGACAACGCAAGGCTAGGCAATGCACGGAAGGCAAGCAAAGAGTAACGGAAGGCAAGGAAGGCAAGGGAAGGCAAAGGTAAAGGAAGGAACGGCACGGTAAGCGGAAACAAGGCTAAGGTACGACAACGCACGACAACGCACGGCTAGGCAGTGCACGGCTAGGCAAGGAAAGGGAAGGAAAGGAAGGCAAGGCAAAGTAAGGCAAGGCACGTGTAACGGAAGAAACGGCACAGCAAAGGGAAACAAGGCTAAGGCAAGACAACGCACGGCTAGGCAATGCACGGCAAGGGAAGGAAAGGGTAACGCAAGGCAAGGCACGGTCAGGCGAGGCAAGGCTAATGCACGACAACGCAAGGCTAGGCAATGCACGGCTAGGCAAGGAAAGAGTAACGGAAGGAAAGGAAGGCAAAGCAATGCAAGGCAAGGCAAGTGTAACAAAAGGCACGGCACGGCAAGGGGAAACAAGGGTAAGGCACGACAACGCAAGGCTAGGCAGTGCACGGCAAGGCAAGGAAAGGGTAACGCAAGGCAAAGTACGGTGAGGCAAGGGAAGGCTAATGCACGACAACGCAAGGCTAGGCAGTGCACGGCTAGGCAAGGAAAGAGTAACGGAAGGAAAGAAAGGCAAGGGAAAGCAAGGGAAGGCAAGGCTAACGGAAGGAACGGCACGGTACGGGGAAACAAGGCTAAGGCACGACAACGCGGGACTAGGCAATGCACGGCAAGGCAAAGAAAGGGTAACGCAAGGCAAGGCACGGTCAGGCGACGCAAGGCTAAGGCACGACAACGCAAGGCTAGGCAATGCACGGAAGGTAAGTAAAGAGTAGCGGAAGGCAAGGAAGGCAAGGGAAAGCAAGGGAAGGCAAGGGCAACGGACGGAACGGCACGTTAAGGGGAAACAAGCCTAAGGCACGACAACGCAGGACTAGGCAATGCACGGCAAGGCAAGGAAAGGGTAACGCAAGGCAATGCACGGTCAGGCGAGGCAACGCTAATGCACGAAAAAGCACGGCTAGGCAATGCACGGCAAGGCAAGGAAAGGGTAACGCAGGGCAAGGCACTGTCAGGTGAGGGAAGGCTAATGCACGACAACGCAAGGCTAGGCAATGCACGGCAAGGCAAGGAAAGGGTAACGCAAGGCAATGCACGGTCAGGCGAGGCAAGGCTAATGCACGACAACGCAAGGCTAGGCAGTGCTCGGCAAGGCAAGGAAAGAGTAACGGAAGGAAAGAAAGGCAAGGGAAAGCAAGGGAAGGCAAGGGTAACGGAAGGAACGGCACGGTAAGGGGAAACAAGGCTAAGGCACGACAACGCAGGACTAGGCAATGCACGGCAAGGCAAAGAAAGGGTAACGGAAGGAGAGGAAGGCAAGGCAAAGCAAGCCAAGGCAAGTGTAACAAAAGGCAAGGCACGGCAAGGGGAAACAAAGGTAAGGCACGGCAACGCATGGCTAGGAAATGCACGGCCAAGCAAGGAAAGGGTAACGCAAGGCAAGGCACGGTGAGGAAAGGCAAGGCTAAGGCACGACAATGCAGGGCTAGGCAATGCACGGCAAGGGAAGGAAAGCATAACGCAAGGCAAGGCACGGTCAGGCGAGGCAAGGCTAATGCACGACAACGCAAGGCTAGGCAGTGCTCGGCAAGGCAAGGAAAGAGTAACGGAAGGAAAGAAAGGCAAGGGAAAGCAAGGGAAGGCAAGGGTAACGGAAGGAACGGCACGGTAAGGGGAAACAAGGCTAAGGCACGACAACGCAGGACTAGGCAATGCACGGCAAGGCAAAGAAAGCGTAACGCAAGGCAAGGCACGGTCAGGCGAGGCAAGGCTAATGCACGACAACGCAAGGCTAGGCAATGCACGGCTAGGCAAGGAAAGAGTAACGGAAGGAGAGGAAGGCAAGGGAAAGCAAGGGTAGGCAAGGGCAACGGACGGAACGGCACGTTAAGGGGAAACAAGCCTAAGGCACGACAACGCAGGACTAGGCAATGCACGGCAAGGCAAGGAAAGGGTAACGCAAGGCAAGGCACGGTCAGGCGAGGCAACGCTAATGCACGAAAAAGCACGGCTAGGCAATGCACGGCAAGGCAAGGAAAGGGTAACGCAAGGCAAGGCACGGTCAGGCGAGGCAAGGCTAATGCACGACAACGCAAGGCTAGGCAATGCACGGCAAGGCAAGGAAAGAGTAACGGAAGGAGAGGAAGGCAAGGCAAAGCAAGGCAAGGCAAGTGTAACAAAAGGCAAGGCACGGCAAGGGGAAACAAGGGTAAGGCACGGCAACGCACGTCTAGGCAATGCACGGCCAAGCAAGGAAAGGGTAACGCAAGGCAAGGCACGGTGAGGAAAGGCAAGGCTAATGCACGACAATGCAGGGCTAGGCAATGCACGGCAAGGCAAGGAAAGCATAACGCAAGGCAAGGCACGGTCAGGCGAGGCAAGGCTAATGCACGACAACGCAAGGCTAGGCAGTGCTCGGCAAGGCAAGGAAAGAGTAACGGAAGGAAAGAAAGGCAAGGGAAAGCAAGGGAAGGCAAGGGTAACGGAAGGAACGGCACGGTAAGGGGAAACAAGGCTAAGGCACGACAACGCAGGACTAGGCAATGCACGGCAAGGCAAAGAAAGGGTAACGCAAGGCAAGGCACGGTCAGGCGAGGCAAGGCTAATGCACGACAACTCAAGGCTAGGCAATGCACGGCTAGGCAAGGAAAGAGTAACGGAAGGAGAGGAAGGCAAGGCAAAGCAAGGCAAGGCAAGTGTAACAAAAGGCAAGGCACGGCAAGGGGAAACAAGGGTAAGGCACGGCAACGCACGGCTAGGCAATGCACGGCAAGCAAGGAAAGGGTAACGCAAGGCAAGGCACGGTCAGGCGAGCCAAGGCTAAGGCACGACAACGCAAGTCTAGGCAGTGCACGGCTAGGCAAGGAAAGAGTAACGGAAGGAAAGGAAGGCAAGGCAAAGTAAGGCAAGGCAAGTGTAACGGAAGAAACGGCACAGCAAGGGGAAACAAGGCTAAGGCAAGACAACGCACGGCTAGGCAATGCACGGCAAGGGAAGGAAAGGGTAACGCAAGGCAAGGCACGGTCAGGCGAGGCAAGGCTAATGCACGACAACGCAAGGCTAGGCAATGCACGGCTAGGCAAGGAAAGAGTAACGGAAGGAAAGGAAGGCAAAGCAAAGCAAGGAAGGCAAGTGCAAGAAAAGGCACGGCACGGCAAGGGGAAACAAGGGTAAGGCACGACAACCCAAGGCTAGGCAGTGCACGGCAAGGCAAGGAAAGGGTAACGCAAGGCAAGGTACGGTGAGGCAAGGGAAGGCTAATGCACGACAACGCAGGCTAGGCAGTGCACGGCTAGGCAAGGAAAGAGTGCAAAGCAAGGCAAGGCAAGTGTAACGGAAGGAAGGCACGGCAAGGGGAAACAAGGCTAAGGCACGACAACGCACGGCTAGGCAGTGCACGGCTAGGCAAGGAAAGAGTAACGGAAGGAAAGAAAGGCAAGGGAAAGCAAGGGAAGGCAAGGCTAACGGAAGGAACGGCACGGTACGGGGAAACAAGGCTAAGGCACGACAACGCAGGACTAGGCAATGCACGGCAAGGCAAAGAAAGGGTAACGCAAGGCAAGGCACGGTCAGGCGACGCAAGGCTAAGGCACGACAACGCAAGGCTAGGCAATGCACGGAAGGTAAGTAAAGAGTAACGGAAGGCAAGGAAGGCAAGGGAAAGCAAGGGTAGGCAAGGGCAACGGACGGAACGGCACGTTAAGGGGAAACAAGCCTAAGGCACGACAACGCAGGACTAGGCAATGCACGGCAAGGCAAGGAAAGGGTAACGCAAGGCAAGGCACGGTCAGGCGAGGCAACGCTAATGCACGAAAAAGCACGGCTAGGCAATGCACGGCAAGGCAAGGAAAGGGTAACGCAAGGCAAGGCACGGTCAGGCGAGGCAAGGCTAATGCACGACAACGCAAGGCTAGGCAGTGCTCGGCAAGGCAAGGAAAGAGTAACGGAAGGAAAGAAAGGCAAGGGAAAGCAAGGGAAGGCAAGGGTAACGGAAGGAACGGCACGGTAAGGGGAAACAAGGCTAAGGCACGACAACGCAGGACTAGGCAATGCACGGCAAGGCAAGGAAAGAGTAACGCAAGGCAATGCACGGTCAGGCGAGGCAAGGCTAAGGCACGACAACGCAAGGCTAGGCAATGCACGGCTAGGCAAGGAAAGAGTAACGGAAGGAGAGGAAGGCAAGGCAAAGCAAGGCAAGGCAAGTGTAACAAAAGGCAAGGCACGGCAAGGGGAAACAAGGGTAAGGCACGGCAACGCACGTCTAGGCAATGCACGGCCAAGCAAGGAAAGGGTAACGCAAGGCAAGGCACGGTGAGGAAAGGCAAGGCTAATGCACGACAATGCAGGGCTAGGCAATGCACGGCAAGGCAAGGAAAGCATAACGCAAGGCAAGGCACGGTCAGGCGAGGCAAGGCTAAGGCAGGACAACGCAAGGCTAGGCAATGCACGGAAGGCAAGCAAAGAGTAACGGAAGGCAAGGAAGGCAAGGGAAGGCAAATGTAAAGGAAGGAACGGCACGGTAAGCGGAAACAAGGCTAAGGCACGACAACGCACGGCTAGGCAGTGCACGGCTAGGCAAGGAAAGGGAAGGAAAGGAGAGCAAGGCAAAGTAAGGCAAGGCACGTGTAACGGAAGAAACGGCACAGCAAAGGGAAACAAGGCTAAGGCAAGACAACGCACGGCTAGGCAATGCACGGCAAGGGAAGGAAAGGGTAACGCAAGGCAAGGCACGGTCAGGCGAGGCAAGGCTAATGCACGACAACGCAAGGCTAGGCAATGCACGGCTAGGCAAGGAAAGAGTAACGGAAGGAAAGGAAGGCAAAGCAATGCAAGGCAAGGCAAGTGTAACAAAAGGCACGGCACGGCAAGGGGAAACAAGGGTAAGGCACGACAACGCAAGGCTAGGCAGTGCACGGCAAGGCAAGGAAAGGGTAACGCAAGGCAAAGTACGGTGAGGCAAGGGAAGGCTAATGCACGACAACGCAAGGCTAGGCAGTGCACGGCTAGGCAAGGAAAGAGTAACGGAAGGAAAGAAAGGCAAGGGAAAGCAAGGGAAGGCAAGGCTAACGGAAGGAACGGCACGGTACGGGGAAACAAGGGTAAGGCACGACAACGCGGGACTAGGCAATGCACGGCAAGGCAAAGAAAGGGTAACGCAAGGCAAGGCACGGTCAGGCGACGCAAGGCTAAGGCACGACAACGCAAGGCTAGGCAATGCACGGAAGGTAAGTAAAGAGTAGCGGAAGGCAAGGAAGGCAAGGGAAAGCAAGGGAAGGCAAGGGCAACGGACGGAACGGCACGTTAAGGGGAAACAAGCCTAAGGCACGACAACGCAGGACTAGGCAATGCACGGCAAGGCAAGGAAAGGGTAACGCAAGGCAATGCACGGTCAGGCGAGGCAACGCTAATGCACGAAAAAGCACGGCTAGGCAATGCACGGCAAGGCAAGGAAAGGGTAACGCAGGGCAAGGCACGGTCAGGTGAGGGAAGGCTAATGCACGACAACGCAAGGCTAGGCAATGCACGGCAAGGCAAGGAAAGGGTAACGCAAGGCAATGCACGGTCAGGCGAGGCAAGGCTAATGCACGACAACGCAAGCCTAGGCAGTGCTCGGCAAGGCAAGGAAAGAGTAACGGAAGGAAAGAAAGGCAAGGGAAAGCAAGGGAAGGCAAGGGTAACGGAAGGAACGGCACGGTAAGGGGAAACAAGGCTAAGGCACGACAACGCAGGACTAGGCAATGCACGGCAAGGCAAAGAAAGGGTAACGGAAGGAGAGGAAGGCAAGGCAAAGCAAGGCAAGGCAAGTGTAACAAAAGGCAAGGCACGGCAAGGGGAAACAAAGGTAAGGCACGGCAACGCACGGCTAGGAAATGCACGGCCAAGCAAGGAAAGGGTAACGCAAGGCAAGGCACGGTGAGGAAAGGCAAGGCTAAGGCACGACAATGCAGGGCTAGGCAATGCACGGCAAGGGAAGGAAAGCATAACGCAAGGCAAGGCACGGTCAGGCGAGGCAAGGCTAATGCACGACAACGCAAGGCTAGGCAGTGCTCGGCAAGGCAAGGAAAGAGTAACGGAAGGAAAGAAAGGCAAGGGAAAGCAAGGGAAGGCAAGGGTAACGGAAGGAACGGCACGGTAAGGGGAAACAAAGCTAAGGCACGACAACGCAGGACTAGGCAATGCACGGCAAGGCAAAGAAAGCGTAACGCAAGGCAAGGCACGGTCAGGCGAGGCAAGGCTAATGCACGACAACGCAAGGCTAGGCAATGCACGGCTAGGCAAGGAAAGAGTAACGGAAGGAGAGGAAGGCAAGGCAAAGCAAGGCAAGGCAAGTGTAACAAAAGGCAAGGCACGGCAAGGGGAAACAAGGGTAAGGCACGGCAACGCACGGCTAGGCAATGCACGGCCAAGCAAGGAAAGGGTAACGCAAGGCAAGGCACGGTGAGGAAAGGCAAGGCTAATGCACGACAATGCAGGGCTAGGCAATGCACGGCAAGGCAAGGAAAACATAACGCAAAGCAAGGCACGGTCAGGCGAGGCAAGGCTAATGCACGACAACTCAAGGCTAGGCAGTGGTCGGCAAGGCAAGGAAAGAGTAAGGGAAGGAAAGAAAGGCAAGGGAAAGCAAGGGAAGGCAAGGGTACCGGAAGGAACGGCACGGTAAGGGGAAACAAGGCTAAGGCACGACAACGCAGGATTAGGCAATGCACGGCAAGGCAAGGAAAGGGTAACGCAAGGCAAGGCACGGTCAGGCGAGGCAAGGCTAAGGCAGGACAACGCAAGGCTAGGCAATGCACGGAAGGCAAGCAAAGAGTAACGGAAGGCAAGGAAGGCAAGGGAAGGCAAAGGTAAAGGAAGGAACGGCACGGTAAGCGGAAACAAGGCTAAGGCACGACAACTCAGGACTAGGCAATGCAAGGCAAGGCAAGGAAAGGGTAACGCAAGGCAAGGCACGGTCAGGCGAGGCAAGGCTAATGCACGACAACGCAAGGCTTGGCAGTGCACGGCTAGGCAAGGAAAGAGTAACGGAAGGAAAGAAAGGCAAGGGAAAGCAAGGGAAGGCAAGGCTAACGGAAGGAACGGCACGGTACGGGGAAACAAGGCTAAGGCACGACAACGCAGGACTAGGCAATGCACGGCAAGGCAAAGAAAGGGTAACGCAAGGCAAGGCACGGTCAGGCGACGCAAGGCTAAGGCATGACAACGCAAGGCTAGGCAATGCACGGAAGGTAAGTAAAGAGTAACGGAAGGCAAGGAAGGCAAGGGAAAGCAAGGGTAGGCAAGGGCAACGGACGGAACGGCACGTTAAGGGGAAACAAGCCTAAGGCACGACAACGAAGGACTAGGCAATGCACGGCAAGGCAAGGAAAGGGTAACGCAAGGCAAGGCACGGTCAGGCGAGGCAAGGCTAATGCACGACAACGCAAGGCTAGGCAATGCACGGCAAGGCAAGGAAAGGGTAACGCAAGGCAATGCACGGTCAGGCGAGGCAAGGCTAATGCACGACAACGCAAGGCTAGGCAGTGCTCGGCAAGGCAAGGAATGAGTAACGGAAGTAAAGAAAGGCAAGGGAAAGCAAGGGAAGGCAAGGGTAACGGAAGGAACGGCACGGTAAGGGGAAACAAGGCTAAGGCACGACAACGCAGGACTAGGCAATGCACGGCAAGGCAAAGAAAGGGTAACGCAAGGCAAGGCACGGTCAGGCGAGGCAAGGCTAATGCACGACAACGCAAGGCTAGGCAATGCACGGCTAGGCAAGGAAAGAGTAACGGAAGGAGAGGAAGGCAAGGCAAAGCAAGCCAAGGCAAGTGTAACAAAAGGCAAGGCACGGCAAGGGGAAACAAGGGTAAGGCACGGCAACCCACGGCTAGGCAATGCACGGCCAAGCAAGTTAAGGGTAACGCAAGGCAAGGCACGGTGAGGAAAGGCAAGGCTAATGCACGACAATGCAGGGCTAGGCAATGCACGGCAAGGCAAGGAAAGCATAACGCAAGGCAAGGCACGGTCAGGCGAGGCAAGGCTAATGCACGACAACGCAAGGCTAGGCAATGCACGGCTAGGCAAGGAAAGAGTAACGGAAGGAAAGGAAGGCAAAGCAATGCAAGGCAAGGCAAGTGTAACAAAAGGCACGGCACGGCAAGGGGAAACAAGGGTAAGGCACGACAACGCAAGGCTAGGCAGTGCACGGCAAGGCAAGGAAAGGGTAACGCAAGGCAAGGTACGGTGAGGCAAGGGAAGGCTAATGCACGACAACGCAAGGCTAGGCAGGGCACAGCTAGGCAAGGAAAGAGTAACGGAAGGAAAGGAAGGCAAGGCAAAGAAAGGCAAGGCAAGTGTAACGGAAGGAACGGCACAGCAAGGGGAAAAAAGGCTAAGGCACGACAACGCACGGCTAGGCAGTGCACGGCTAGGCAAGGAAAGAGTAACGGAAGGAAAGAAAGGCAAGGGAAAGCAAGGGAAGGCAAGGCTAACGGAAGGAACGGCACGGTACGGGGAAACAAGCCTAAGGCACGACAACGCAGGACTAGGCAATGCACGGCAAGGCAAAGAAAGGGTAACGCAAGGCAAGGCACGGTCAGGCGACGCAAGGCTAAGGCACGACAACGCAAGGCTAGGCAATGCACGGAAGGTAAGTAAAGAGTAACGGAAGGCAAGGAAGGCAAGGGAAAGCAAGGGTAGGCAAGGGCAACGGACGGAACGGCACGTTAAGGGGAAACAAGCCTAAGGCACGACAACGCAGGACTAGGCAATGCACGGCAAGGCAAGGAAAGGGTAACGGAAGGAAAGAAAGGCAAGGCAAGGCACGGTCAGGCGAGGCAACGCTAATGCACGAAAAAGCACGGCTAGGCAATGCACGGCAAGGCAAGGAAAGGGTAACGCAAGGCAAGGCACGGTCAGGCGAGGCAAGGCTAATGCACGACAACGCAAGGCTAGGCAGTGCTCGGCAAGGCAAGGAAAGAGTAACGGAAGGAAAGAAAGGCAAGGGAAAGCAAGGGAAGGCAAGGGTAACGGAAGGAACGGCACGGTAAGGGGAAACAAGGCTAAGGCACGACAACGCAGGACTAGGCAATGCACGGCAAGGCAAGGAAAGAGTAACGCAAGGCAATGCACGGTCAGGCGAGGCAAGGCTAAGGCACGACAACGCAAGGCTAGGCAATGCACGGCTAGGCAAGGAAAGAGTAACGGAAGGAGAGGAAGGCAAGGCAAAGCAAGGCAAGGCAAGTGTAACAAAAGGCAAGGCACGGCAAGGGGAAACAAGGGTAAGGCACGGCAACGCACGTCTAGGCAATGCACGGCCAAGCAAGGAAAGGGTAACGCAAGGCAAGGCACGGTGAGGAAAGGCAAGGCTAATGCACGACAATGCAGGGCTAGGCAATGCACGGCAAGGCAAGGAAAGCATAACGCAAGGCAAGGCACGGTCAGGCGAGGCAAGGCTAAGGCAGGACAACGCAAGGCTAGGCAATGCACGGAAGGCAAGCAAAGAGTAACGGAAGGCAAGGAAGGCAAGGGAAGGCAAAGGTAAAGGAAGGAACGGCACGGTAAGCGGAAACAAGGCTAAGGCACGACAACGCACGGCTAGGCAGTGCACGGCTAGGCAAGGAAAGGGAAGGAAAGGAGAGCAAGGCAAAGTAAGGCAAGGCACGTGTAACGGAAGAAACGGCACAGCAAAGGGAAACAAGGCTAAGGCAAGACAACGCACGGCTAGGCAATGCACGGCAAGGGAAGGAAAGGGTAACGCAAGGCAAGGCACGGTCAGGCGAGGCAAGGCTAATGCACGACAACGCAAGGCTAGGCAATGCACGGCTAGGCAAGGAAAGAGTAACGGAAGGAAAGGAAGGCAAAGCAATGCAAGGCAAGGCAAGTGTAACAAAAGGCACGGCACGGCAAGGGGAAACAAGGGTAAGGCACGACAACGCAAGGCTAGGCAGTGCACGGCAAGGCAAGGAAAGGGTAACGCAAGGCAAAGTACGGTGAGGCAAGGGAAGGCTAATGCACGACAACGCAAGGCTAGGCAGTGCACGGCTAGGCAAGGAAAGAGTAACGGAAGGAAAGAAAGGCAAGGGAAAGCAAGGGAAGGCAAGGCTAACGGAAGGAACGGCACGGTACGGGGAAACAAGGGTAAGGCACGACAACGCGGGACTAGGCAATGCACGGCAAGGCAAAGAAAGGGTAACGCAAGGCAAGGCACGGTCAGGCGACGCAAGGCTAAGGCACGACAACGCAAGGCTAGGCAATGCACGGAAGGTAAGTAAAGAGTAGCGGAAGGCAAGGAAGGCAAGGGAAAGCAAGGGAAGGCAAGGGCAACGGACGGAACGGCACGTTAAGGGGAAACAAGCCTAAGGCACGACAACGCAGGACTAGGCAATGCACGGCAAGGCAAGGAAAGGGTAACGCAAGGCAATGCACGGTCAGGCGAGGCAACGCTAATGCACGAAAAAGCACGGCTAGGCAATGCACGGCAAGGCAAGGAAAGGGTAACGCAGGGCAAGGCACGGTCAGGTGAGGGAAGGCTAATGCACGACAACGCAAGGCTAGGCAATGCACGGCAAGGCAAGGAAAGGGTAACGCAAGGCAATGCACGGTCAGGCGAGGCAAGGCTAATGCACGACAACGCAAGCCTAGGCAGTGCTCGGCAAGGCAAGGAAAGAGTAACGGAAGGAAAGAAAGGCAAGGGAAAGCAAGGGAAGGCAAGGGTAACGGAAGGAACGGCACGGTAAGGGGAAACAAGGCTAAGGCACGACAACGCAGGACTAGGCAATGCACGGCAAGGCAAAGAAAGGGTAACGGAAGGAGAGGAAGGCAAGGCAAAGCAAGGCAAGGCAAGTGTAACAAAAGGCAAGGCACGGCAAGGGGAAACAAAGGTAAGGCACGGCAACGCACGGCTAGGAAATGCACGGCCAAGCAAGGAAAGGGTAACGCAAGGCAAGGCACGGTGAGGAAAGGCAAGGCTAAGGCACGACAATGCAGGGCTAGGCAATGCACGGCAAGGGAAGGAAAGCATAACGCAAGGCAAGGCACGGTCAGGCGAGGCAAGGCTAATGCACGACAACGCAAGGCTAGGCAGTGCTCGGCAAGGCAAGGAAAGAGTAACGGAAGGAAAGAAAGGCAAGGGAAAGCAAGGGAAGGCAAGGGTAACGGAAGGAACGGCACGGTAAGGGGAAACAAAGCTAAGGCACGACAACGCAGGACTAGGCAATGCACGGCAAGGCAAAGAAAGCGTAACGCAAGGCAAGGCACGGTCAGGCGAGGCAAGGCTAATGCACGACAACGCAAGGCTAGGCAATGCACGGCTAGGCAAGGAAAGAGTAACGGAAGGAGAGGAAGGCAAGGCAAAGCAAGGCAAGGCAAGTGTAACAAAAGGCAAGGCACGGCAAGGGGAAACAAGGGTAAGGCACGGCAACGCACGGCTAGGCAATGCACGGCCAAGCAAGGAAAGGGTAACGCAAGGCAAGGCACGGTGAGGAAAGGCAAGGCTAATGCACGACAATGCAGGGCTAGGCAATGCACGGCAAGGCAAGGAAAACATAACGCAAAGCAAGGCACGGTCAGGCGAGGCAAGGCTAATGCACGACAACTCAAGGCTAGGCAGTGGTCGGCAAGGCAAGGAAAGAGTAAGGGAAGGAAAGAAAGGCAAGGGAAAGCAAGGGAAGGCAAGGGTACCGGAAGGAACGGCACGGTAAGGGGAAACAAGGCTAAGGCACGACAACGCAGGATTAGGCAATGCACGGCAAGGCAAGGAAAGGGTAACGCAAGGCAAGGCACGGTCAGGCGAGGCAAGGCTAAGGCAGGACAACGCAAGGCTAGGCAATGCACGGAAGGCAAGCAAAGAGTAACGGAAGGCAAGGAAGGCAAGGGAAGGCAAAGGTAAAGGAAGGAACGGCACGGTAAGCGGAAACAAGGCTAAGGCACGACAACTCAGGACTAGGCAATGCAAGGCAAGGCAAGGAAAGGGTAACGCAAGGCAAGGCACGGTCAGGCGAGGCAAGGCTAATGCACGACAACGCAAGGCTAGCAGTGCACGGCTAGGCAAGGAAAGAGTAACGGAAGGAAAGAAAGGCAAGGGAAAGCAAGGGAAGGCAAGGCTAACGGAAGGAACGGCACGGTACGGGGAAACAAGGCTAAGGCACGACAACGCAGGACTAGGCAATGCACGGCAAGGCAAAGAAAGGGTAACGCAAGGCAAGGCACGGTCAGGCGACGCAAGGCTAAGGCATGACAACGCAAGGCTAGGCAATGCACGGAAGGTAAGTAAAGAGTAACGGAAGGCAAGGAAGGCAAGGGAAAGCAAGGGTAGGCAAGGGCAACGGACGGAACGGCACGTTAAGGGGAAACAAGCCTAAGGCACGACAACGAAGGACTAGGCAATGCACGGCAAGGCAAGGAAAGGGTAACGCAAGGCAAGGCACGGTCAGGCGAGGCAAGGCTAATGCACGACAACGCAAGGCTAGGCAATGCACGGCAAGGCAAGGAAAGGGTAACGCAAGGCAATGCACGGTCAGGCGAGGCAAGGCTAATGCACGACAACGCAAGGCTAGGCAGTGCTCGGCAAGGCAAGGAATGAGTAACGGAAGTAAAGAAAGGCAAGGGAAAGCAAGGGAAGGCAAGGGTAACGGAAGGAACGGCACGGTAAGGGGAAACAAGGCTAAGGCACGACAACGCAGGACTAGGCAATGCACGGCAAGGCAAAGAAAGGGTAACGCAAGGCAAGGCACGGTCAGGCGAGGCAAGGCTAATGCACGACAACGCAAGGCTAGGCAATGCACGGCTAGGCAAGGAAAGAGTAACGGAAGGAGAGGAAGGCAAGGCAAAGCAAGCCAAGGCAAGTGTAACAAAAGGCAAGGCACGGCAAGGGGAAACAAGGGTAAGGCACGGCAACCCACGGCTAGGCAATGCACGGCCAAGCAAGTTAAGGGTAACGCAAGGCAAGGCACGGTGAGGAAAGGCAAGGCTAATGCACGACAATGCAGGGCTAGGCAATGCACGGCAAGGCAAGGAAAGCATAACGCAAGGCAAGGCACGGTCAGGCGAGGCAAGGCTAATGCACGACAACGCAAGGCTAGGCAATGCACGGCTAGGCAAGGAAAGAGTAACGGAAGGAAAGGAAGGCAAAGCAATGCAAGGCAAGGCAAGTGTAACAAAAGGCACGGCACGGCAAGGGGAAACAAGGGTAAGGCACGACAACGCAAGGCTAGGCAGTGCACGGCAAGGCAAGGAAAGGGTAACGCAAGGCAAGGTACGGTGAGGCAAGGGAAGGCTAATGCACGACAACGCAAGGCTAGGCAGGGCACAGCTAGGCAAGGAAAGAGTAACGGAAGGAAAGGAAGGCAAGGCAAAGAAAGGCAAGGCAAGTGTAACGGAAGGAACGGCACAGCAAGGGGAAAAAAGGCTAAGGCACGACAACGCACGGCTAGGCAGTGCACGGCTAGGCAAGGAAAGAGTAACGGAAGGAAAGAAAGGCAAGGGAAAGCCAGGGAAGGCAAGGCTAACGGAAGGAACGGCACGGTACGGGGAAACAAGCCTAAGGCACGACAACGCAGGACTAGGCAATGCACGGCAAGGCAAAGAAAGGGTAACGCAAGGCAAGGCACGGTCAGGCGACGCAAGGCTAAGGCACGACAACGCAAGGCTAGGCAATGCACGGAAGGTAAGTAAAGAGTAACGGAAGGCAAGGAAGGCAAGGGAAAGCAAGGGTAGGCAAGGGCAACGGACGGAACGGCACGTTAAGGGGAAACAAGCCTAAGGCACGACAACGCAGGACTAGGCAATGCACGGCAAGGCAAGGAAAGGGTAACGCAAGGCAAGGCACGGTCAGGCGAGGCAACGCTAATGCACGAAAAAGCACGGCTAGGCAATGCACGGCAAGGCAAGGAAAGGGTAACGCAAGGCAAGGCACGGTCAGGCGAGGCAAGGCTAATGCACGACAACGCAAGGCTAGGCAGTGCTCGGCAAGGCAAGGAAAGAGTAACGGAAGGAAAGAAAGGCAAGGGAAAGCAAGGGAAGGCAAGGGTAACGGAAGGAACGGCACGGTAAGGGGAAACAAGGCTAAGGCACGACAACGCAGGACTAGGCAATGCACGGCAAGGCAAGGAAAGAGTAACGCAAGGCAATGCACGGTCAGGCGAGGCAAGGCTAAGGCACGACAACGCAAGGCTAGGCAATGCACGGCTAGGCAAGGAAAGAGTAACGGAAGGAGAGGAAGGCAAGGCAAAGCAAGGCAAGGCAAGTGTAACAAAAGGCAAGGCACGGCAAGGGGAAACAAGGGTAAGGCACGGCAACGCACGTCTAGGCAATGCACGGCCAAGCAAGGAAAGGGTAACGCAAGGCAAGGCACGGTGAGGAAAGGCAAGGCTAATGCACGACAATGCAGGGCTAGGCAATGCACGGCAAGGCAAGGAAAGCATAACGCAAGGCAAGGCACGGTCAGGCGAGGCAAGGCTAAGGCAGGACAACGCAAGGCTAGGCAATGCACGGAAGGCAAGCAAAGAGTAACGGAAGGCAAGGAAGTCAAGGGAAGGCAAATGTAAAGGAAGGAACGGCACGGTAAGCGGAAACAAGGCTAAGGCACGACAACGCACGGCTAGGCAGTGCACGGCTAGGCAAGGAAAGGGAAGGAAAGGAGAGCAAGGCAAAGTAAGGCAAGGCACGTGTAACGGAAGAAACGGCACAGCAAAGGGAAACAAGGCTAAGGCAAGACAACGCACGGCTAGGCAATGCACGGCAAGGGAAGGAAAGGGTAACGCAAGGCAAGGCACGGTCAGGCGAGGCAAGGCTAATGCACGACAACGCAAGGCTAGGCAATGCACGGCTAGGCAAGGAAAGAGTAACGGAAGGAAAGGAAGGCAAAGCAATGCAAGGCAAGGCAAGTGTAACAAAAGGCACGGCACGGCAAGGGGAAACAAGGGTAAGGCACGACAACGCAAGGCTAGGCAGTGCACGGCAAGGCAAGGAAAGGGTAACGCAAGGCAAAGTACGGTGAGGCAAGGGAAGGCTAATGCACGACAACGCAAGGCTAGGCAGTGCACGGCTAGGCAAGGAAAGAGTAACGGAAGGAAAGAAAGGCAAGGGAAAGCAAGGGAAGGCAAGGCTAACGGAAGGAACGGCACGGTACGGGGAAACAAGGGTAAGGCACGACAACGCGGGACTAGGCAATGCACGGCAAGGCAAAGAAAGGGTAACGCAAGGCAAGGCACGGTCAGGCGACGCAAGGCTAAGGCACGACAACGCAAGGCTAGGCAATGCACGGAAGGTAAGTAAAGAGTAGCGGAAGGCAAGGAAGGCAAGGGAAAGCAAGGGAAGGCAAGGGCAACGGACGGAACGGCACGTTAAGGGGAAACAAGCCTAAGGCACGACAACGCAGGACTAGGCAATGCACGGCAAGGCAAGGAAAGGGTAACGCAAGGCAATGCACGGTCAGGCGAGGCAACGCTAATGCACGAAAAAGCACGGCTAGGCAATGCACGGCAAGGCAAGGAAAGGGTAACGCAGGGCAAGGCACGGTCAGGTGAGGGAAGGCTAATGCACGACAACGCAAGGCTAGGCAATGCACGGCAAGGCAAGGAAAGGGTAACGCAAGGCAATGCACGGTCAGGCGAGGCAAGGCTAATGCACGACAACGCAAGCCTAGGCAGTGCTCGGCAAGGCAAGGAAAGAGTAACGGAAGGAAAGAAAGGCAAGGGAAAGCAAGGGAAGGCAAGGGTAACGGAAGGAACGGCACGGTAAGGGGAAACAAGGCTAAGGCACGACAACGCAGGACTAGGCAATGCACGGCAAGGCAAAGAAAGGGTAACGGAAGGAGAGGAAGGCAAGGCAAAGCAAGGCAAGGCAAGTGTAATAAAAGGCAAGGCACGGCAAGGGGAAACAAAGGTAAGGCACGGCAACGCACGGCTAGGAAATGCACGGCCAAGCAAGGAAAGGGTAACGCAAGGCAAGGCACGGTGAGGAAAGGCAAGGCTAAGGCACGACAATGCAGGGCTAGGCAATGCACGGCAAGGGAAGGAAAGCATAACGCAAGGCAAGGCACGGTCAGGCGAGGCAAGGCTAATGCACGACAACGCAAGGCTAGGCAGTGCTCGGCAAGGCAAGGAAAGAGTAACGGAAGGAAAGAAAGGCAAGGGAAAGCAAGGGAAGGCAAGGGTAACGGAAGGAACGGCACGGTAAGGGGAAACAAAGCTAAGGCACGACAACGCAGGACTAGGCAATGCACGGCAAGGCAAAGAAAGCGTAACGCAAGGCAAGGCACGGTCAGGCGAGGCAAGGCTAATGCACGACAACGCAAGGCTAGGCAATGCACGGCTAGGCAAGGAAAGAGTAACGGAAGGAGAGGAAGGCAAGGCAAAGCAAGGCAAGGCAAGTGTAACAAAAGGCAAGGCACGGCAAGGGGAAACAAGGGTAAGGCACGGCAACGCACGGCTAGGCAATGCACGGCCAAGCAAGGAAAGGGTAACGCAAGGCAAGGCACGGTGAGGAAAGGCAAGGCTAATGCACGACAATGCAGGGCTAGGCAATGCACGGCAAGGCAAGGAAAACATAACGCAAAGCAAGGCACGGTCAGGCGAGGCAAGGCTAATGCACGACAACTCAAGGCTAGGCAGTGGTCGGCAAGGCAAGGAAAGAGTAAGGGAAGGAAAGAAAGGCAAGGGAAAGCAAGGGAAGGCAAGGGTACCGGAAGGAACGGCACGGTAAGGGGAAACAAGGCTAAGGCACGACAACGCAGGATTAGGCAATGCACGGCAAGGCAAGGAAAGGGTAACGCAAGGCAAGGCACGGTCAGGCGAGGCAAGGCTAAGGCAGGACAACGCAAGGCTAGGCAATGCACGGAAGGCAAGCAAAGAGTAACGGAAGGCAAGGAAGGCAAGGGAAGGCAAAGGTAAAGGAAGGAACGGCACGGTAAGCGGAAACAAGGCTAAGGCACGACAACTCAGGACTAGGAAATGCAAGGCAAGGCAAGGAAAGGGTAACGCAAGGCAAGGCACGGTCAGGCGAGGCAAGGCTAATGCACGACAACGCAAGGCTTGGCAGTGCACGGCTAGGCAAGGAAAGAGTAACGGAAGGAAAGAAAGGCAAGGGAAAGCAAGGGAAGGCAAGGCTAACGGAAGGAACGGCACGGTACGGGGAAACAAGGCTAAGGCACGACAACGCAGGACTAGGCAATGCACGGCAAGGCAAAGAAAGGGTAACGCAAGGCAAGGCACGGTCAGGCGACGCAAGGCTAAGGCATGACAACGCAAGGCTAGGCAATGCACGGAAGGTAAGTAAAGAGTAACGGAAGGCAAGGAAGGCAAGGGAAAGCAAGGGTAGGCAAGGGCAACGGACGGAACGGCACGTTAAGGGGAAACAAGCCTAAGGCACGACAACGAAGGACTAGGCAATGCACGGCAAGGCAAGGAAAGGGTAACGCAAGGCAAGGCACGGTCAGGCGAGGCAAGGCTAATGCACGACAACGCAAGGCTAGGCAATGCACGGCAAGGCAAGGAAAGGGTAACGCAAGGCAATGCACGGTCAGGCGAGGCAAGGCTAATGCACGACAACGCAAGGCTAGGCAGTGCTCGGCAAGGCAAGGAATGAGTAACGGAAGTAAAGAAAGGCAAGGGAAAGCAAGGGAAGGCAAGGGTAACGGAAGGAACGGCACGGTAAGGGGAAACAAGGCTAAGGCACGACAACGCAGGACTAGGCAATGCACGGCAAGGCAAAGAAAGGGTAACGCAAGGCAAGGCACGGTCAGGCGAGGCAAGGCTAATGCACGACAACGCAAGGCTAGGCAATGCACGGCTAGGCAAGGAAAGAGTAACGGAAGGAGAGGAAGGCAAGGCAAAGCAAGCCAAGGCAAGTGTAACAAAAGGCAAGGCACGGCAAGGGGAAACAAGGGTAAGGCACGGCAACCCACGGCTAGGCAATGCACGGCCAAGCAAGTTAAGGGTAACGCAAGGCAAGGCACGGTGAGGAAAGGCAAGGCTAATGCACGACAATGCAGGGCTAGGCAATGCACGGCAAGGCAAGGAAAGCATAACGCAAGGCAAGGCACGGTCAGGCGAGGCAAGGCTAATGCACGACAACGCAAGGCTAGGCAATGCACGGCTAGGCAAGGAAAGAGTAACGGAAGGAAAGGAAGGCAAAGCAATGCAAGGCAAGGCAAGTGTAACAAAAGGCACGGCACGGCAAGGGGAAACAAGGGTAAGGCACGACAACGCAAGGCTAGGCAGTGCACGGCAAGGCAAGGAAAGGGTAACGCAAGGCAAGGTACGGTGAGGCAAGGGAAGGCTAATGCACGACAACGCAAGGCTAGGCAGGGCACAGCTAGGCAAGGAAAGAGTAACGGAAGGAAAGGAAGGCAAGGCAAAGAAAGGCAAGGCAAGTGTAACGGAAGGAACGGCACAGCAAGGGGAAAAAAGGCTAAGGCACGACAACGCACGGCTAGGCAGTGCACGGCTAGGCAAGGAAAGAGTAACGGAAGGAAAGAAAGGCAAGGGAAAGCCAGGGAAGGCAAGGCTAACGGAAGGAACGGCACGGTACGGGGAAACAAGCCTAAGGCACGACAACGCAGGACTAGGCAATGCACGGCAAGGCAAAGAAAGGGTAACGCAAGGCAAGGCACGGTCAGGCGACGCAAGGCTAAGGCACGACAACGCAAGGCTAGGCAATGCACGGAAGGTAAGTAAAGAGTAACGGAAGGCAAGGAAGGCAAGGGAAAGCAAGGGTAGGCAAGGGCAACGGACGGAACGGCACGTTAAGGGGAAACAAGCCTAAGGCACGACAACGCAGGACTAGGCAATGCACGGCAAGGCAAGGAAAGGGTAACGCAAGGCAAGGCACGGTCAGGCGAGGCAACGCTAATGCACGAAAAAGCACGGCTAGGCAATGCACGGCAAGGCAAGGAAAGGGTAACGCAAGGCAAGGCACGGTCAGGCGAGGCAAGGCTAATGCACGACAACGCAAGGCTAGGCAGTGCTCGGCAAGGCAAGGAAAGAGTAACGGAAGGAAAGAAAGGCAAGGGAAAGCAAGGGAAGGCAAGGGTAACGGAAGGAACGGCACGGTAAGGGGAAACAAGGCTAAGGCACGACAACGCAGGACTAGGCAATGCACGGCAAGGCAAGGAAAGAGTAACGCAAGGCAATGCACGGTCAGGCGAGGCAAGGCTAAGGCACGACAACGCAAGGCTAGGCAATGCACGGCTAGGCAAGGAAAGAGTAACGGAAGGAGAGGAAGGCAAGGCAAAGCAAGGCAAGGCAAGTGTAACAAAAGGCAAGGCACGGCAAGGGGAAACAAGGGTAAGGCACGGCAACGCACGTCTAGGCAATGCACGGCCAAGCAAGGAAAGGGTAACGCAAGGCAAGGCACGGTGAGGAAAGGCAAGGCTAATGCACGACAATGCAGGGCTAGGCAATGCACGGCAAGGCAAGGAAAGCATAACGCAAGGCAAGGCACGGTCAGGCGAGGCAAGGCTAAGGCAGGACAACGCAAGGCTAGGCAATGCACGGAAGGCAAGCAAAGAGTAACGGAAGGCAAGGAAGGCAAGGGAAGGCAAAGGTAAAGGAAGGAACGGCACGGTAAGCGGAAACAAGGCTAAGGCACGACAACGCACGGCTAGGCAGTGCACGGCTAGGCAAGGAAAGGGAAGGAAAGGAGAGCAAGGCAAAGTAAGGCAAGGCACGTGTAACGGAAGAAACGGCACAGCAAAGGGAAACAAGGCTAAGGCAAGACAACACACGGCTAGGCAATGCACGGCAAGGGAAGGAAAGGGTAACGCAAGGCAAGGCACGGTCAGGCGAGGCAAGGCTAATGCACGACAACGCAAGGCTAGGCAATGCACGGCTAGGCAAGGAAAGAGTAACGGAAGGAAAGGAAGGCAAAGCAATGCAAGGCAAGGCAAGTGTAACAAAAGGCACGGCACGGCAAGGGGAAACAAGGGTAAGGCACGACAACGCAAGGCTAGGCAGTGCACGGCAAGGCAAGGAAAGGGTAACGCAAGGCAAAGTACGGTGAGGCAAGGGAAGGCTAATGCACGACAACGCAAGGCTAGGCAGTGCACGGCTAGGCAAGGAAAGAGTAACGGAAGGAAAGAAAGGCAAGGGAAAGCAAGGGAAGGCAAGGCTAACGGAAGGAACGGCACGGTACGGGGAAACAAGGGTAAGGCACGACAACGCGGGACTAGGCAATGCACGGCAAGGCAAAGAAAGGGTAACGCAAGGCAAGGCACGGTCAGGCGACGCAAGGCTAAGGCACGACAACGCAAGGCTAGGCAATGCACGGAAGGTAAGTAAAGAGTAGCGGAAGGCAAGGAAGGCAAGGGAAAGCAAGGGAAGGCAAGGGCAACGGACGGAACGGCACGTTAAGGGGAAACAAGCCTAAGGCACGACAACGCAGGACTAGGCAATGCACGGCAAGGCAAGGAAAGGGTAACGCAAGGCAATGCACGGTCAGGCGAGGCAACGCTAATGCACGAAAAAGCACGGCTAGGCAATGCACGGCAAGGCAAGGAAAGGGTAACGCAGGGCAAGGCACGGTCAGGTGAGGGAAGGCTAATGCACGACAACGCAAGGCTAGGCAATGCACGGCAAGGCAAGGAAAGGGTAACGCAAGGCAATGCACGGTCAGGCGAGGCAAGGCTAATGCACGACAACGCAAGCCTAGGCAGTGCTCGGCAAGGCAAGGAAAGAGTAACGGAAGGAAAGAAAGGCAAGGGAAAGCAAGGGAAGGCAAGGGTAACGGAAGGAACGGCACGGTAAGGGGAAACAAGGCTAAGGCACGACAACGCAGGACTAGGCAATGCACGGCAAGGCAAAGAAAGGGTAACGGAAGGAGAGGAAGGCAAGGCAAAGCAAGGCAAGGCAAGTGTAACAAAAGGCAAGGCACGGCAAGGGGAAACAAAGGTAAGGCACGGCAACGCACGGCTAGGAAATGCACGGCCAAGCAAGGAAAGGGTAACGCAAGGCAAGGCACGGTGAGGAAAGGCAAGGCTAAGGCACGACAATGCAGGGCTAGGCAATGCACGGCAAGGGAAGGAAAGCATAACGCAAGGCAAGGCACGGTCAGGCGAGGCAAGGCTAATGCACGACAACGCAAGGCTAGGCAGTGCTCGGCAAGGCAAGGAAAGAGTAACGGAAGGAAAGAAAGGCAAGGGAAAGCAAGGGAAGGCAAGGGTAACGGAAGGAACGGCACGGTAAGGGGAAACAAAGCTAAGGCACGACAACGCAGGACTAGGCAATGCACGGCAAGGCAAAGAAAGCGTAACGCAAGGCAAGGCACGGTCAGGCGAGGCAAGGCTAATGCACGACAACGCAAGGCTAGGCAATGCACGGCTAGGCAAGGAAAGAGTAACGGAAGGAGAGGAAGGCAAGGCAAAGCAAGGCAAGGCAAGTGTAACAAAAGGCAAGGCACGGCAAGGGGAAACAAGGGTAAGGCACGGCAACGCACGGCTAGGCAATGCACGGCCAAGCAAGGAAAGGGTAACGCAAGGCAAGGCACGGTGAGGAAAGGCAAGGCTAATGCACGACAATGCAGGGCTAGGCAATGCACGGCAAGGCAAGGAAAACATAACGCAAAGCAAGGCACGGTCAGGCGAGGCAAGGCTAATGCACGACAACTCAAGGCTAGGCAGTGGTCGGCAAGGCAAGGAAAGAGTAAGGGAAGGAAAGAAAGGCAAGGGAAAGCAAGGGAAGGCAAGGGTACCGGAAGGAACGGCACGGTAAGGGGAAACAAGGCTAAGGCACGACAACGCAGGATTAGGCAATGCACGGCAAGGCAAGGAAAGGGTAACGCAAGGCAAGGCACGGTCAGGCGAGGCAAGGCTAAGGCAGGACAACGCAAGGCTAGGCAATGCACGGAAGGCAAGCAAAGAGTAACGGAAGGCAAGGAAGGCAAGGGAAGGCAAAGGTAAAGGAAGGAACGGCACGGTAAGCGGAAACAAGGCTAAGGCACGACAAATCAGGACTAGGCAATGCAAGGCAAGGCAAGGAAAGGGTAACGCAAGGCAAGGCACGGTCAGGCGAGGCAAGGCTAATGCACGACAACGCAAGGCTTGGCAGTGCACGGCTAGGCAAGGAAAGAGTAACGGAAGGAAAGAAAGGCAAGGGAAAGCAAGGGAAGGCAAGGCTAACGGAAGGAACGGCACGGTACGGGGAAACAAGGCTAAGGCACGACAACGCAGGACTAGGCAATGCACGGCAAGGCAAAGAAAGGGTAACGCAAGGCAAGGCACGGTCAGGCGACGCAAGGCTAAGGCATGACAACGCAAGGCTAGGCAATGCACGGAAGGTAAGTAAAGAGTAACGGAAGGCAAGGAAGGCAAGGGAAAGCAAGGGTAGGCAAGGGCAACGGACGGAACGGCACGTTAAGGGGAAACAAGCCTAAGGCACGACAACGAAGGACTAGGCAATGCACGGCAAGGCAAGGAAAGGGTAACGCAAGGCAAGGCACGGTCAGGCGAGGCAAGGCTAATGCACGACAACGGAAGGCTAGGCAATGCACGGCAAGGCAAGGAAAGGGTAACGCAAGGCAATGCACGGTCAGGCGAGGCAAGGCTAATGCACGACAACGCAAGGCTAGGCAGTGCTCGGCAAGGCAAGGAATGAGTAACGGAAGTAAAGAAAGGCAAGGGAAAGCAAGGGAAGGCAAGGGTAACGGAAGGAACGGCACGGTAAGGGGAAACAAGGCTAAGGCACGACAACGCAGGACTAGGCAATGCACGGCAAGGCAAAGAAAGGGTAACGCAAGGCAAGGCACGGTCAGGCGAGGCAAGGCTAATGCACGACAACGCAAGGCTAGGCAATGCACGGCTAGGCAAGGAAAGAGTAACGGAAGGAGAGGAAGGCAAGGCAAAGCAAGCCAAGGCAAGTGTAACAAAAGGCAAGGCACGGCAAGGGGAAACAAGGGTAAGGCACGGCAACCCACGGCTAGGCAATGCACGGCCAAGCAAGTTAAGGGTAACGCAAGGCAAGGCACGGTGAGGAAAGGCAAGGCTAATGCACGACAATGCAGGGCTAGGCAATGCACGGCAAGGCAAGGAAAGCATAACGCAAGGCAAGGCACGGTCAGGCGAGGCAAGGCTAATGCACGACAACGCAAGGCTAGGCAATGCACGGCTAGGCAAGGAAAGAGTAACGGAAGGAAAGGAAGGCAAAGCAATGCAAGGCAAGGCAAGTGTAACAAAAGGCACGGCACGGCAAGGGGAAACAAGGGTAAGGCACGACAACGCAAGGCTAGGCAGTGCACGGCAAGGCAAGGAAAGGGTAACGCAAGGCAAGGTACGGTGAGGCAAGGGAAGGCTAATGCACGACAACGCAAGGCTAGGCAGGGCACAGCTAGGCAAGGAAAGAGTAACGGAAGGAAAGGAAGGCAAGGCAAAGAAAGGCAAGGCAATTGTAACGGAAGGAACGGCACAGCAAGGGGAAAAAAGGCTAAGGCACGACAACGCACGGCTAGGCAGTGCACGGCTAGGCAAGGAAAGAGTAACGGAAGGAAAGAAAGGCAAGGGAAAGCCAGGGAAGGCAAGGCTAACGGAAGGAACGGCACGGTACGGGGAAACAAGCCTAAGGCACGACAACGCAGGACTAGGCAATGCACGGCAAGGCAAAGAAAGGGTAACGCAAGGCAAGGCACGGTCAGGCGACGCAAGGCTAAGGCACGACAACGCAAGGCTAGGCAATGCACGGAAGGTAAGTAAAGAGTAACGGAAGGCAAGGAAGGCAAGGGAAAGCAAGGGTAGGCAAGGGCAACGGACGGAACGGCACGTTAAGGGGAAACAAGCCTAAGGCACGACAACGCAGGACTAGGCAATGCACGGCAAGGCAAGGAAAGGGTAACGCAAGGCAAGGCACGGTCAGGCGAGGCAACGCTAATGCACGAAAAAGCACGGCTAGGCAATGCACGGCAAGGCAAGGAAAGGGTAACGCAAGGCAAGGCACGGTCAGGCGAAGCAAGGCTAATGCACGACAACGCAAGGCTAGGCAATGCACGGCTAGGCAAGGAAAGAGTAACGGAAGGAGAGGAAGGCAAGGCAAAGCAAGGCAAGGCAAGTGTAACAAAAGGCAAGGCACGGCAAGGGGAAACAAGGGTAAGGCACGGCAACGGACGTCTAGGCAATGCACGGCCAAGCAAGGAAAGGGTAACGCAAGGCAAGGCACGGTGAGGAAAGGCAAGGCTAATGCACGACAATGCAGGGCTAGGCAATGCACGGCAAGGCAAGGAAAGCATAACGCAAGGCAAGGCACGGTCAGGCGAGGCAAGGCTAATGCACGACAACGCAAGGCTAGGCAGTGCTCGGGAAGGCAAGGAAAGAGTAACGGAAGGAAAGAAAGGCAAGGGAAAGCAAGGGAAGGCAAGGGTAACGGAAGGAACGGCACGGTAAGGGGAAACAAGGCTAAGGCACGACAACGCAGGATTAGGCATTGCACGGCAAGGCAAGGAAAGGGTAACGCAAGGCAAGGCACGGTCAGGCGAGGCAAGGCTAAGGCAGGACAACGCAAGGCTAGGCAATGCACGGAAGGCAACGGCAGGGCACGGTAAGCGGAAACAAGGCTAAGGCACGACAACTCAGGACTAGGCAATGCAAGGCAAGGCAAGGAAAGGGTAACGCAAGGCAAGGCACGGTCAGGCGAGGCAAGGCTAATGCACGACAACGCAAGGCTAGGCAATGCACGGCTAGGCAAGGAAAGAGTAACGGAAGGAAAGGAAGGCAAGGCAAAGAAAGGCAAGGCAAGTGTAACGGAAGGAACGGCACAGCAAGGGGAAACAAGGCTAAGGCACGACAACGCACGGCTAGGCAGTGCACGGCTAGGCAAGGAAAGAGTAACGGAAGGAAAGAAAGGCAAGGGAAAGCAAGGGAAGGCAAGGCTAACGGAAGGAACGGCACGGTACGGGGAAACAAGGCTAAGGCACGACAACGCAGGACTAGGCAATGCACGGCAAGGCAAAGAAAGGGTAACGCAAGGCAAGGCACGGTCAGGCGACGCAAGGCTAAGGCACGACAACGCAAGGCTAGGCAATGCACGGAAGGTAAGTAAAGAGTAACGGAAGGCAAGGAAGGCAAGGGAAAGCAAGGGTAGGCAAGGGCAACGGACGGAACGGCACGTTAAGGGGAAACAAGCCTAAGGCACGACAACGCAGGACTAGGCAATGCACGGCAAGGCAAGGAAAGGGTAACGCAAGGCAAGGCACGGTCAGGCGAGTCAACGCTAATGCACGAAAAAGCACGGCTAGGCAATGCACGGCAAGGCAAGGAAAGGGTAACGCAAGGCAAGGCACGGTCAGGCGAGGCAAGGCTAATGCACGACAACGCAAGGCTAGGCAATGCACGGCAAGGCAAGGAAAGGGTAACGCAAGGCAATGCACGGTCAGGCGAGGCAAGGCTAATGCACGACAACGCAAGGCTAGGCAGTGCTCGGCAAGGCAAGGAAAGAGTAACGGAAGGAAAGAAAGGCAAGGGAAAGCAAGGGAAGGAAAGGGTAACGGAAGCAACGGCACGGTAAGGGGAAACAAGGCTAAGGCACGACAACGCAGGACGAGGCAATGCACGGCAAGGCAAGGAAAGGGTAACGCAAGGCAAGGCACGGTGAGGCGAGGCAAGGCTAAGGCACGACAACGCAAGTCTAGGCAGTGCACGGCTAGGCAAGGAAAGAGTAACGGAAGGAGAGGAAAGCAAGGCAAAGCAAGGGAAGGCAAGTGTAACAAAAGGCAAGCCACGGCAAGGGGAAACAAGGGTAAGGCACGGCAACGCAGGGCTAGGCAATGCATGGCAAGGCAAGGAAAGGGTAACGCAAAGCAAGGCACGGTGAGGCAAGGGAAGGCTAATGCACGACAACGCTCGGCTAGGCAATGCACGGCAAGGCAAGGAAAGGGTAACGCAAGGCAAGGCACTGTCAGGCGAGCCAAGGCTAAGGCACGACAACGCAAGTCTAGGCAGTGCACGGCTAGGCAAGGAAAGAGTAACGGAAGGAAAGGAAGGCAAGGCAAAGTAAGGCAAGGCAAGTGTAACGGAAGGAACGGCACGGTACGGGGAAACAAGGCTAAGGCACGACAACGCAGGACTAGGCAATGCACGGCAAGGCAAAGAAAGGGTAACGCAAGGCAAGGCACGGTCAGGCGAGGCAACGCTAATGCACGAAAAAGCACGGCTAGGCAATGCACGGCAAGGCAAGGAAAGGGTAACGCAAGGCAAGGCCGGTCAGGCGAGGCAAGGCTAATGCACGACAACGCAAGGCTAGGCAATGCACGGCAAGGCAAGGAAAGGGTAACGCAAGGCAATGCACGGTCAGGCGAGGCAAGGCTAATGCACGACAACGCAAGTCTAGGCAGTGCTCAGCAAGGCAAGGAAAGAGTAACGGAAGGAAAGAAAGGCAAGGGAAAGCAAGGGAAGGCAAGGGTAACGGAAGGAACGGCACGGTAAGGGGAAACAAGGCTAAGGCACGACAACGCAGGACTAGGCAATGCACGGCAAGGCAAAGAAAGGGTAACGCAAGGCAAGGCACGGTCAGGCGAGGCAAGGCTAATGCACGACAACGCAAGGCTAGGCAATGCACGGCTAGGCAAGGAAAGAGTAACGGAAGGAGAGGAAGGCAAGGCAAAGCAAGCCAAGGCAAGTGTAACAAAAGGCAAGGAACGGCAAGGGGAAACAAGGGTAAGGCACGGCAACGCACGGCTAGGCAATGCACGGCCAAGCAAGGAAAGGGTAACGCAAGGCAAGGCACGGTGAGGAAAGGCAAGGCTAATGCACGACAATGCAGGGCTAGGCAATGCACGGCAAGGCAAGGAAAGCATAACGCAAGGCAAGGCACGGTCAGCCGAGGCAAGGCTAATGCACGAAAACGCAAGGCTAGGCAGTGCTCGGCAAGGCAAGGAAAGAGTAACGGAAGGAAAGAAAGGCAACGGAAAGCAAGGGAAGGCAAGGGTAACGGAAGGAACGGCACGGTAAGTGGAAACAAGGCTAAGGCACGACAACGCAGGATTAGGCAATGCACGGCAAGGGAAGGAAAGGGTAACGCAAGGCAAGGCACGGTCAGGCGAGGCAAGGCTAAGTCAGGACAAAGCAAGGCTAGGCAATGCACGGAAGGCAAGCAAAGAGTAACGGAAGGTAAGGAAGGCAAGGGAAGGCAAAGGTAAAGGAAGGAACGGCACGGTAAGCGGAAACAAGGCTAAGGCACGACAACTCAGGACTAGGCAATGAACGGCAAGGCAAGGAAAGGGTAACGCAAGGCAAGGCACGGTCAGGCGAGGCAAGGCTAATGCACGACAACGCAAGGCTAGGCAATGCACGGCTAGGCAAGGAAAGAGTAACGGAAGGAAAGGAAGGCAAGGCAAAGAAAGGCAAGGCAAGTGTAACGGAAGGAACGGCACAGCAAGGGGAAACAAGGCTAAGGCACGACAACGCACGGCTAGGCAGTGCACGGCTAGGCAAGGAAAGAGTAACGGAAGGAAAGAAAGGCAAGGGAATGCAAGGGAAGGCAAGGCTAACGGAAGGAACGGCACGGTACGGGGAAACAAGGCTAAGGCACGACAACGCAGGACTAGGCAATGCACGGCAAGGCAAAGAAAGGGTAACGCAAGGCAAGGCACGGTCAGGCGACGCAAGGCTAAGGCACGACAACGCAAGGCTAGGCAATGTACGGAAGGTAAGTAAAGAGTAACGGAAGGCAAGGAAGGCAAGGGAATGCAAGGGTAGGCAAGGGCAACGGACGGAACGGCACGTTAAGGGGAAACAAGCCTAAGGCACGACAACGCAGGACTAGGCAATGCACGGCAAGGCAAGGAAAGAGTAACGCAAGGCAAGGCACGGTCAGGCGAGGCAACGCTAATGCACGAAAAAGCACGGCTAGGCAATGCACGGCAAGGCAAGGAAAGGGTAACGCAAGGCAAGGCACGGTCAGGCGAGGCAAGGCTAATGCACGACAACGCAAGGCTAGGCAATGCACGGCAAGGCAAGGAAAGGGTAACGCAAGGCAATGCACGGTCAGGCGAGGCAAGGCTAATGCACGACAACGCAAGGCTAGGCAGTGCTCGGCAAAGCAAGGAAAGAGTAACGGAAGGAAAGAAAGGCAAGGGAAAGCAAGGGAAGGCAAGGGTAACGGAAGGAACGGCACGGTAAGGGGAAACAAGGCTAAGGCACGACAACGCAGGACTAGGCAATGCACGGCAAGGCAAAGAAAGCGTAACGCAAGGCAAGGCACGGTCAGGCGAGGCAAGGCTAATGCACGACAACGCAAGGCTAGGCAATGCACGGCTAGGCAAGGAAAGAGTAACGGAAGGAAAGAAAGGCAAGGGAAAGCAAGGGAAGTCAAGGGTAACGGAAGGAACGGCACGGTAAGGGGAAACAAGGCTAAGGCACGACAACGCAGGACTAGGCAATGCACGGCAAGGCAAGGAAAGGGTAACGCAAGGCAAGGCACGGTCAGGCGAGGCAAGGCTAAGGCAGGACAACGCAAGGCTAGGCAATGCACGGAAGGCAAGCAAAGAGTAACGGAAGGCAAGGGAAGGCAAAGGTAAAGGAAGGAATGGCACGGTAAGCGGAAACAATGCTAAGGCACGACAACTCAGGACTAGGCAATGCACGGCAAGGGAAGGAAAGGGTAACGCAAGGCAATGCACGGTCAGGCGAGGCAAGGCTAATGCAGGATAACGCAAGGCTAGGCAGTGCTCGGCAAGGCAAGGAAAGAGTAACGGAAGGAAAGAAAGGCAAGGGAAAGCAAGGGAAGGAAAGGGTAACGGAAGCAACGGCACGGTAAGGGGAAACAAGGCTAAGGCAAGACAACGCAGGACTAGGCACTGCACGGCAAGGCAAGGAAAGGGTAACGCAAGGCAAGGCACGGTCAGGCGAGGCAAGGCTAAGGCACGACAACGCAAGTCTAGGCAGTGCACGGCTAGGCAAGGAAAGAGTAACGGAAGGAGAGGAAGCAAGGCAAAGCAAGGCAAGGCAAGTGTAACAAAAGGCAAGCCACGGCAAGGGGAAACAAGGGTAAGGCACGGCAACGCACGGCTAGGCAATGAATGGCAAGGCAAGGAAAGGGTAACGCAAAGCAAGGCACGGTGAGGCAAGGGAAGGCTAATGCACGACAACGCTCGGCTAGGCAATGCACGGCAAGGCAAGGAAAGGGTAACGCAAGGCAAGGTACGGTGAGGCAAGGGAAGGCTAATGCACGACAACGCAAGGCTAGGCAGTGCACAGCTAGGCAAGGAAAGAGTAACGGAAGGAAAGGAAGGCAAGGCAAAGAAAGGCAAGGCAAGTGTAACGGAAGGAACGGGACAGCAAGGGGAAACAAGGCTAAGGCACGACAACGCACGGCTAGGCAGTGCACGGCTAGGCAAGGAAAGAGTAACGGAAGGAAAGAAAGGCAAGGGAAAGCAAGGGAAGGCAAGGCTAACGGAAGGAACGGCACGGTACGGGGAAACAAGGCTAAGGCACGACAACGCAGGACTAGGCAATGCACGGCAAGGCAAGGAAAGGGTAACGCAAGGCAAGGCACGGTCAGGCGAGGCAACGCTAATGCACGAAAAAGCACGGCTAGGCAATGCACGGCTAGGCAAGGAAAGAGTAACGGAAGGAAAGGAAGGCAAAGCAAAGCAAGGCAAGGCAAGTGTAACAAAAGGCACGGCACGGCAAGGGGAAACATGGGTAAGGCACGACAACGCAAGGCTAGGCAGTGCACGGCAAGGCAAGGAAAGGGTAACGCAAGGCAAGGTACGGTGAGGCAAGGGAAGGCTAATGCACGACAACGCAAGGCTAGGCAGTGCACGGCTAGGCAAGGAAAGAGTAACGGAAGGAAAGGAAGGCAAGGCAAAGAAAGGCAAGGCAAGTGTAACGGAAGGAACGGCACAGCAAGGGGAAACAAGGCTAAGGCACGACAACGCACGGCTAGGCAGTGCACGGCTAGGCAAGGAAAGAGTAACGGAAGGAAAGAAAGGCAAGGGAAAGCAAGGGAAGGCAAGGCTAACGGAAGGAACGGCACGGTACGGGGAAAAAAGGCTAAGGCACGACAACGCAGGACTAGGCAATGCACGGCAAGGCAAAGAAAGGGTAACGCAAGGCAAGGCACGGTCAGGCGACGCAAGGCTAAGGCACGACAACGCAAGGCTAGGCAATTCACGGAAGGTAAGTAAAGAGTAACGGAAGGCAAGGAAGGCAAGGGAAAGCAAGGGTAGGCAAGGGCAACGGACGGAACGGCACGTTAAGGGGAAACAAGCCTGAGGCACGACAACGCAGGACTAGGCAATGCACGGCAAGGCAAGGAAAGGGTAACGCAAGGCAAGGCACGGTCAGGCGAGGCAACGCTAATGCACGAAAAAGCACGGCTAGGCAATGCACGGCAAGGCAAGGAAAGGGTAACGCAAGGCAAGGCACGGTCAGGCGAGGCAAGGCTAATGCACGACAACGCAAG